>NW_028242639.1:0-39485 GCF_964263255.1 Lissotriton vulgaris | reverse complement strand
TATCAATTTGTGATCAAGTCCGGGTTTCCCGGACGAAACGCGCCATGTTGCCGTCCCCATCGATGGAATAAAGCACTGCATTCACCCTTAATCCTCGTCTTGTGGTCTGTACCTGGTTCGTGTCTGTGCGCTGTTGCTGGCACTCAGGATTGTGGATTCATATCTATATCTATATTCACAGAAAAAACCATAGGTTTTACACACGTTATAGTTAGGAAGTAGCATTTAAAAAACCTATGAAATTCACTGAAAAAAACATAGGTTTGACACATGTTATAGTTAGCTGGAAATTTTACTGATATAAAACCAATGAAATTCCACGTTATAGTTAGTTGGACTCACTATAACTTGCGCGTGCAATGCACTGCTGATGACGTCACATATTACATCACTCATGACATGGTCAGTGACATCACTCATGACATCACTGATGACACCATCCAGTGAATATGTGTCTTTCTGAAAAATAAATATTAGTGAGTAATGTTTAAATATTTAAATATATATATTAGTGTTTCACTTTGTGTATAAGTGGCTACATGTGTTGGTAAGTAGCTACATGCGAATGTATATGGGTTATTAGATGTTTCTCTTAGTATCAGTATGAGTGTCTATATGGTTTGGTGGGGGTATTACTTAGCACATAGATGCATGAGTGACTGACTCTCTGTTTGTATGTGTTTTGAAGACAGCATATGTGAAGGACTGTATGGGTGGATGAGTGTGTATATGTGTTTGTTAGTGAGTGAATGACTGTCTCACTAGTGTCTTTATCAGTAACGACATATGTTTTAATCTAGTATATGTGAATATTTATTGATGTATATAAGTGAGTATATGTGAGAGTAAGAGATTGTAAGAGTTCCTGTTTAAATAAGTATGTGTTTCTATAAGTGATTGTTTAAGAGAATAAATATGTGTAATTTTCAATAGAAGTAAGGTGGAAGTGTGTGTATAACTCTATATTCAAATAAATGGATGTTCAATAGTTTATTTGCACGTGTGAGTATGTGTGTGAGTAACTTTTGGATGACTGTCTGTGTGTAACAGGATGTATAGGTGTATCACTTCATATGATGAGTGAGTATATGTATGAGTGACTATATAGAACTGTTGGTGAATGAGTGGATGTGTATATAGATGGTGGAATTACTGAATTACTTGTTGTAACTGATATGGGTATCTCCATTTTTTTTTAAATTTCAGTTTCTATTTTTGAATATGTGTTTCAAGGGTTACATTACAGTGAAAGGAGGTCTGTCACTATGTCAGAAGGATGGTGTCATCAGTGATGTCATGAGTGATGTCACTGACCATGTCATGAGTGATGTAATATGTGACGTCATCAGCAGTGCATTGCACGCGCAAGTTATAGTGAGTCCAACTAACTATAACGTGGAATTTCATTGGTTTTATATCAGTAAAATTTCCAGCTAACTATAACATGTGTCAAACCTATGGTTTTTTCAGTGAATTTCATAGGTTTTTTAAATGCTACTTCCTAACTATAACGTGTGTAAAACCTATGTTTTTTTCTGTGAATTTCATTGGTTTTTAAAATTCTAATACAGAAAAATGTCGTGTATGCAACCTATACTTTTGTCAATAAAGTTCTGGCAATATTTTTTTCGAAAACAAGCCGTTTTCTTCACTGTTCAAGTTGCATAGAGACTCCTTGTAAAGCGATACAGAATTCGAAAGTCTGTACCTTGCCTTTTTTTAAACACATTAAAATTTGTCTGTAAATAAAAATAGCCTTACTAAACTTTCGTGCGCGACCCGGTGTGCGCACTCTCAGCAACAGTTGTCAATAAAATGGATATCGCATTTCCAGGCTTTCGTGCGCGACCGAGTGCGCGCACCTGCCTATATATTTCGTGAAAACTTTGCAATTTGAACTTATTGAATTTCTTCATACACCCCTCAAAGAACTTATAGTACGTCAAAGAGACTGTACCTAGACTTCTTTTTTTATTCTTATGAAACTTTTCAGTAAATGGAGCCGAATGTCTTTTTAAACTTTCGTGCGTTACCGGATGTACACACCTTGGTATTTTTTTCAGAAATATAAAACGTTTCATACTTTAACAATTGTGTGCTTAAATCCAGCTCAGAAGATATACAAAATCAGGATGATAGTTGGTTCAACCCGGACCGTTTATTAAAGATAGATCGTCCGACTCCACCGGAGGACACCCCTAATAAAAAGGACATATATATAAAATGCGGACTAGCCGCTGTATCGTGCTAGCAAACTATAACATATAAATCGTTAGAAAAAACTAAAGGAATCGAGCAAAATCAGTAGGCCACTGATGGGATCTTTTTTTGACCTCGCTAAAATAGAAAAATTAGGAACAACCCCTCATGAGAAATATGAAACTAGTGAGAGGAACCGAGCTCGACGCCATGATGGCTGCAAGACAGCTCGGCTCCTCCGCCCACCCCACCCAAAATAACGACAAATATTATAAAGATATACAACACACCAGCAAAGTAACAGGGTAAAACGTTTTATTAAATAACTATTTACATGGCAGCCTGCTGCAACATGAAAACACTTTCAATTGGTTCTTAAAAGTTTCAATTCTGGAATTTACAGCAGCACTCCACCCACTTCCCTCACTATCTTTTCTACTCTCAAGAGAGAACAACGTCCTACATCTTTCGGAAAACTTTGGTGAAATGTCTACCGTATCTCATTCATCTTCCGAATCTGACCAAAATGATCGACTACCTTTAATAAGAAAAAATAAATCTTTCATCTGGCAATTTTTCACTTATCCTGAAGATCAAAAGAAAGTGAATGCACCAAAAGTAACCTGCACGATATGTGACTTGGTTCTCTCAAGAAGAAATCCAGCAAAAAAATATTCCTTTTCCATACATACCATGGTGCGGCATGTCAAACAAGTGCACCCTCTGCAATTTGCAGAGGCAACGACAAGAGCCCTGGCCACGCTATTACCATTAGAGGTGGCCAGCACATCTTCTGATCGACGAACTGTATCTCCATCAAGTGCAGAGATGGACTTCAGATATTTAACTATATATGGTCTATAACCTATGGTTTTTTCAGTGATTTTCTTTGGTTTTTTAATAGCAAATATCAAAAGCTTTTTTGTGGAAAATGACTAAAATTAGGTATACATAAGCGGCGTTCATTTATGTTCACCACAGCCATTGTTAAAAGTAAAGTGAAAGTCGCGAAACAGTGGCCACGCCATCTAGTCCCTTTTAGGCCCCATCATGCACGTAAGTAACAGCCATTTTCTGTGTCATGGCCTCTCTGCCCACTGCCAATAGCCTATGATTGTTCGAAATTGGTTCTCTTTGGGTCATTCTCTGTTCACAAATAAGCACAGAGTCACAATACTCTGTTTAGTTTTTGCAGATAATGAAGGATAGATAGTGCACACTTTTGTCCCCTTTGTAACCCGTCATGCCTATCTCTGCCCCGTTTGTTGGTAGTTGGTTCAACCCGGACCGTTTATTACAGGTAGATCGTCCGACTCCACCGGAGGACCCCCCTAATAAAAAGGACATATATATAAAATGCGGACTATCCGCTGTATCGTGCTAGCAAACTATAACATATAAATCGTTAGAAAAAACATGAAACTAGAGAGAGGAACCAAGCTCGACGCCATGATGGCTGCAAGACAGCTCGGCTCCGCCGCCCACCCCGCCCAAAATAACGACAAACACTATGCAAATATTATAAATATATACAACACACCAGCAAAGTAACAGGATAAAACGTTTTATTAAATAACTATTTACATGGCAGCCTGCTGCAACATGAAAACAACACTTCTAATTGCTTCTTAGTAGTTTCAATTCTGAAATTGAACACCCAGTACATCCTGAGGTGATGTCCGACAAGTTGTGTGGGGGGATGCCTTGCTAATGCCGCCACCCCCACCACCTTCTGTAGGAAAGACTCTGGATATGCTTGGTCCCTGAGAGGCTTCAATGTCCCTACCTTGCACAAATGTCATAAAATCTGGATGTTGAGTGCCATACTTCAGGGTCCGACAAGTTGTGTGGGGGGATGCCTTGCTAATGCCGCCACCCCCACCACCTTCTGTAGGAAGGACTCTGGATATGCTTGGTCCCTGAGAGGCTTCGATGTCCCTGCCTTGCCCAAATGTCATAAGTTCTGGATGTTGAGTGCCATACTTCAGGGTCCGACAAGTTGTGTGGGGGGATGCCTTGCTAATGCCGCCACCCCCACCACCTTCTGTAGGAAGGACTCTGGATATGCTTGGTCCCTGAGAGGCTTCGATGTCCCTGCCTTGCACAAATGTCATAAGTTCTGGATGTTGAGTGCCATACTTCAGGGTCCGACAAGTTGTGTGGGGGGATGCCTTGCTAATGCCGCCACCCCCACCACCTTCTGTAGGAAGGACTCTGGATATGTTTGGTCCCTGAGAGGCTTCGATGTCCCTGCCTTGCACAAATGTCATAAGTTCTGGACGTTGAGTGCCATACTTCAGGGTCCAAGAAACGCGGACTCGGAGGGGGCGCTTGGCTCCTGCCCCCTCCCCAAGTCTTGTTCCCCTGGTATGGCCTGAGATCGCCCCCGACATAGGCGGCCGGCTCCCGGGGTCAGGCGGAACTTCTTGCCTTTTGATGCCTTTTCCATTCTGGACCTTGTCCCACAATCCGTTTGACCTGAAGACACGTCCTGCGGTGCCCTGGTCCGACCATCACATATACCTGCGCCAGGAGACGGCGTGGGGTGCACTGGAAGGGAAAGGCAGCGTGAACGAGCCTCTCCCACCTCACCAGGTGGAGGTTTCTTAGCTACACCCCAGCGCTTCACTCGGCCAGCTGAGTTGCGCCTGCTCCTGCGGCAAAGTGCCTCGCTCGGCCAGCTGAATTACGCCTGCTCTTGCTATTACACCATCTCACCCGCCATCCGGGTGAATTGCACCCACTCTTCCGATACAGCGACAGGCGGCTGCCACGGAGCTCAGGAAATGGCGGTCGACTCCACAGACTTGGGCCTGGCCTGCAAGGATGGCTCTTGGCAACCCTGGAACTCGGACGCTTGACTGCTACGGCATGGGCCCCATTCCCAAAAGCGTCCCCTCAGCCTTGAAGATTCTACAAGAGTCACCGAGGCCCCCGACTCCTGCAGACTTCCGGTGGGGAGCGACTGCCATGATTGCTCGCGGAATGGCCACGACGTAGCCACGGGGTGCTCTCATGCTGACGCCAGCTGCAGTCTGAAACATCCAGAAACACTGTAGACTACCAATTCGATCAGTTCCGGTGGAGCCCCAACGACGTATCGCGTTGTTGCGTAATCCGTCATATGACGCGCCGCGTTAGCACACCCGGAAGTGCTCCGGTGCGCGAGGCGCGAAGCGCAGCTTCCCGGAAGCAATCCGCGGCGCGGAGCGCGTAACGTAAGCATTTACATTTCAGTTGGTTCTCCCTCACAACATTTTCAATGTCACATAAAAGTCACCCATCACCCACTGCCATCTCTGGCTGTTTCCATGGTAACACCTCATTCTGCACCTGGCTGAAGGCAGAGGTCAAAAGTTCATGTCTACAGCAAAGTAACAACACTGTTTTCCCTCCAGAAACACCTGCCAATCCACAGCTCTGTTACATGTCTTTTTTTTCACACCCAATAGTACTTTTCGTTTAACATAAACATTAACATGCAACGTACTGTTCAATCTCCACTTCTTACAATCAACCAATCATTTTTATTTTTTAAACCACACCCAGCCTCTTCCTTTTTCTTTATTTAGAATTTCAACTTCTAACTACCATTCCACTTCCAGAACCGATCGGAGGACGACTACAAATCCCTTGAAAATGAAGGTCTGGCTAATAGGACACAGTTATATTCACTGGAGTGAAAAATATGCAGTAAGCAGACGAATTTGCAACCTCAGCTTACCAAATGTACACATAACATGGATTTCCAAAAGAGGATTGAAATGTCACCAATTGATTCCATTGGTGAAAACTTTTATGCATCTCCCAGAACCAGACCTTATAATTGTGCACTGTGGTGGGAACGATCTAGGCACAATCACTGGGGTAGGTCTGGAAATGCTTCTAAAAGACACCTTTCGACAATTGATGACACTTTTTCCTCGATCTGCCTTGGTATATTCCAATATATGCCAAAGACAGAAATGGAATTGGTCCAATCAACATTGTGCACAATTTGAGAAAGCAAGGAGACATGTAAATAAATCTGTTTCTGCGTTCCTCAGAGATAATAGCATGGGTTCTATTTACCACAACAACTTGCGATTCCACATGCAAGACGTCTATAGGAGAGACGGTGTTCATTTCACGAACGAGGGAAACAGAATCTTCCTCTGCAACATCAGGCTCTGCATCGGTACTTACTTATAAATGCAGAAAACACTCAATTAACACAATGGCTCTTTTCAGAGCCACCTTATATCTAAGCACTCAAACTTCTGATTTATCTCCATTTTCACACTCTTGTATAAAGGTGTGCGCGACCGAGTGCGCGCACCACGCAACTTTAAAAAAAAAAATATATATATATTTTCGCCTTTAAGGGCCTTACTGCACACCCTGAGAAAACCTACGCAGCAAAACAATCTCTACCTTCTCCCCTTTCCATGTTCCAACGCTTTGAAATCAACAATATATTTACTCGCAATGACAAAATGGCGGTCAACACTTCCTGATTTCCTTCGAATCGAACGTTAACAGACGTCACGCAGCAAAATTCCGCTCGCGCGCGCAGCCGCTTGAGTGCGCGCACCCGTGCGCGCGTATAGATATATAATTGACTTTAACTTTAATTTCCTCAGCAACTACTGAACGGATTTACACCATTCCAAAAAAAGCGTAATCTGCGAGCCGGACTGTACAGTTTTGCCAAATTTCTTATAAATCCATTCACCCGTTCGACCTGTAGCCGAGTCTAAAGGTCCTATGGAAAATGACATGGAGAAAACACGTTTTGGGACCCCCCTTTTATCTCAGCCCCCACTTGACCAATCCCCCCCAAACTTTTAGGGAAGGAGCGCAGCGGACCGAGCCATCTTCTTTGAGAAATTCGCTAAGATTCTTCAACCAGGGCCAAAGTTATTCCAAATAGAATGTTGAGGATTTCCTATGGAAACTAGGTCCTAACTATAACTACCTACTGGCGACCGCCAGTAGGTAATCTATATCTACTATATCTATATCTATATATATATATATATATATATATATATATATATATATATATATATATATATATATATATATATATATATATATATATATATATATATATATATATATATATATATATATATATATATATATATATATATATATATATATATATATATATATATATATATATATATATATATTAATTCCAGTTTCTCCTGGAGGGGAGTTTTGTCTTCATGTAGAATTGGTTTCCTGTGAGCAAGGTCTCCGTAGAGACCGAAATGCGTTGGGTGTTGCTGGCTTGCTGATATATTGAAAATAAAACCGTACCGATCTAAAAACTTTGTGTATGGCTGTAATTGAAAACGATACCCGGGAGTGCATGAAGACAAAATTCCCCCCCAGGGGAAACTGGAATTAATTTAAACGCGGCTTGGTTCTGCCGCGCTTCGCGTGCACCGCTTAAGAGCGCCTAGAAGCCTGTATTTTGGACCAAACGGAAAGCGATATATATATATTATATATATATATATATATATATATATATATCCTGAACTTCGTATCGCTCAAGCTCGCGCTGCTTCCTCAGCCAGCAAGTAGGACACCGGACACGGACCTCGAGGTGCTTACAACATTTTATTCCGCAGAAAGTGTCACAGACGTTTCGGCTCAGCGGAGCCTTGATCACATGACAGCGATTGAACTTCAAGGTACACCTTTTAAAGTGCTAGTACGTGTAAAGTGAAATCACCTGTGCAAAAATGCGTGTAAACATAGAAGACATACTAGGCATGGTACCCAACAAAATCAATTCAATTTTCAAAATGGATGTAAAATACATTTTAAAATTACATGTGACGTACGCTAAAATAATGTGTTCATTATGAATCAATATCCATTGCTCGTTCTTTTGGAGATCATTGTAAAATACATAATTACAAAATTCCTATATTTTAAGTGAAGAGTCCTAGTGCATCATTGGTCAGGATACATTAAAAGCGGCCACTGTTTAGGTAATAAATACGGTTCCCAAAGCAGTTAGAAATATTGAACCAGTTTTGTTAAAACCTCATTATCAAATTCATGGCCTTCCTACCAGCTTACTCTGTATACTCCCGAGTTGAGACTCAGACCTAGGGATAACGTATAAGTAACCGTAAAGTGCTGCGTGCTGACATTGTAAAGTACATACCGTGCTTAAAGTGCATCATCAAAAATATGTGCAAATCTAGCATTACTGTGCAAATATGCAAACTTATCAGTTCCTAGGTCCACATTTAAATTTCACAGATAAATAATATTTCTCAACCTAGATGATATGGGATAGGAGGTCCAGAGATGTTCTCAACAGTATTGTATCCCTATTCGACCGCGAATACTGTACTCTCCCCATATTAGGGCGGACTCCATGTTCACATTAAAATACAGACAATTCACATACATTTAATAGCGTTGCAGACATTTGGGTGCCGTAATTGCCATGTCTTATTATCTAGTGCAAAAAAATAAATAAATGTGAGGTTGGTCTTGATGACCTAAAACCCTACCCTAAATAATAAACAAAACAACAAATGTTAGGAACTCTGTTATATACCTCTTCATGTTAATTCCTAACAAGGTAAAAACAGTGCACAGTGAAAATAATAATCTAAATAAATGATCTTCTCAAAGCAGCATTATGTTTTTGTACCAATTCATAATAATGGGTGTGTGCTCGCAGCCCCCTCGAGGTCCATCCCAGCCATCGCCCAGCCGGGCGATTACCGAGGACAGTACTCACGGGGGGAGAGCACACAACCCTGTCATACTAGATTAGAGCAAGCAGGTGTGGAGGTCCTCTGTCACATTAAGTCCATTAGGCACCTTCGTGTTAAGCAGAAGAATGTACTGTTTCAAGTTTCCTGAGCCTGGCATCCCTGTCTCCACCCCTTCTGTTGTTAATGACCGCATCGATAACCCAATATCTGAGACCGCTGTTATTACTTTGGTGAAAGTCTCTGAAATGACGCGCCACTGGGTAAGTACTGTCCACATTGGTTATTGCACGCAAGTGCTGTAAGATGCGTTTGTGGACAGCATTCCTCGTGCTGCCCACATACTGTAATCCACATGGGCAACGCAAAACATAAATGGCATATTCTGTCTTGCATGTTAGCACTTGGGTTATCGTATGGTTTATCCCAGTAAATCCATCCTTGAATGTTTTAGTGTTTTCACCATGAGTGCATGCTTTGCAAACCTTGCAGTTATAAAAGCCTTTGTTCTTTTGCCACCATTCTGTTTTAGCAAAGGGATCCGGATTAGTTTTAACAATGTGATCCCTTAAGGAGGGGGCCCTGCTAAAGGTTAACGAAACTTGCTTAGGCAGGCCACTGCCTATCACGTTGTCTTTTAACACTATAGGCCAGTGTTTGTTCACTATTTTTCTTATTTGGTGGTGTTGCTTAGTGAACCCCGTTATTAATCTAAAACACTCAGGCTCTGTCTTCCCAGGTTTAGAAGTATCTTGTCTAGTATCGAGCTCCCTGTCAGCTTTCCTGATAAGGAGTTCCTCTCTAGTTAGATTCATGGATTTCTGTATTGCTCGGTCAATCAATTTTTTGGAGTAGCCTCTCTCAAGGAATATGTTCCTGCTTTCATTTTGTGCCTGCTCCAGATCTATGGGGTTGCTACATATACGTCTTAGACGTAGCATCTCCCCATATGGGATGCTGGAGATAAGGTGTGCTGGGTGGGCACTCGCAGCATGAAGAATGCTGTTGCCAGCTGTCTTTTTTCTGAATACCTTGGACTCCAAACGACCCCCCTTGATGTAGAGTTCGGCATCAAGAAATGTGACACTTTCTTGACTCAGAGTCGCCGTAAACCTGAGATTAAGGGGATTGTCATTAATATCCTCAACAAATTTAAGTGCTTTTTCATAGCTACCCCTCCATACGACGAACAAGTCGTCTATGAAGCGGAACCAAGCCACTAGATTGTTTCTGATGATATGTTGGTATCCGTAGCCGAGGACCAGCTCCTCCCAAGCTCCCATGTGCAAACATGCGTAGCTTGGAGAGAAGCTGGCCCCCATCGCTACCCCCTGCTTTTGGCGGTACAATTGTTGGTTGAATAAGAAAACATTATTTGTTAGACAGAAACTTAACATATCTAGCAGCATCTTAGTATGTTTCTCATTGCCTGATTCCCTTCTGGAGAGGTAGTATCGAACTGCCTCCAAACCATCGCTATGTGAAATACTGGTATACAATGCTGTCACGTCCAATGCTATCAACCGATCCCCCTCCAGAATTTGCACTTCTTTGATTTTAACCAGAAAGTCCCCTGTGTCACGTATATATGACCCCAATTGTTGAACATAACCTTGTAAAAAATAGTCAATATAAATCGAGGTATGCTCCAAGAGGCCTCCCCGTGCAGAAATAATTGGCCTTCAGGGTGGATGGTCGGGGTCCTTGTGTATTTTCGGTATGAAATACAGGATGGGAGTGACAGGGTGTTCAATCTTCAAATACTTGTATTCAGTTTCAGTGATGAGTTTGGCTGATTGCCATTTACAGAGCTTACGATGATATTCATCTTTGATGGTCAACAGTTCCCGATTGTTGATCTTTTCATAGCACAGATGATCATTCAGTTGACTATATGCCTCCTTGTCGTAAATAGTTTTTGTCAAGAGGACAACATTTCCCCCTTTGTCACTGTTTCTTATTACCAGATTTTTTTCTTTATTTAACTTGTCAGTCAGTGCCTTGTACTGTTGTAGTTGAGCAGAGTACCTGGATGTAGAAGTGGAAGTGGTTAACAACATCTTGACCACTAAACTCTTCAGAAAAAGCACATCGGGAAATAGTCTTCTGAGAGCTTCGAGTTGCCATCCCAAAAGTCTTGTGTACAGCATCCCCTACAGGGAACTATTGCGCACCAGGCGCAACTGTAGCACACAAGAGGGATATAAGAAAGAAGAAGTTGTAATGTGCCAGAGGTTCAGGCAGAGAGGATATGGCAATAAAGTTATTGCGAAGGCTGTAGAGCGCAGCAACAGCAAAACAAGGGATGAACTACTAGCTCCCAAATTACCCCAGACACAATCTGAAACAATTAGATTCATTAAAACCTTTTCAGGACAATCTCAGGATGTGAGACAGGTGTTCAAGAAACATTGGCATGTTTTAAATACTGATGAACATCTCAAAAAATATCTAGGGGAGAATCCGCAGATTACGTTTAGGAAGGGCAGATCCTTACAGGACGAGCTTAGCTGTAACTACGTAACTGACAAGAGTCCACCTGATCATGCCACAAATGTTGGATTTGCGTGCTGTAAGAAATGCAAGGCATGCAAATTTAGCAGGGATTGTAAAACTTTATTGATACCAGGAACATCCAGAGAATTTACCATCAAAAAGAGACTATCTTGTAATACCCCATACAGTGTGTATATATTAATCTGCCCTTGCAATAAATGGTATGTGGGCAGCACGAAACATGAGTCAAAAAAGAGGGTGTTAGAACATCTGCGAGCGATACAGAATCATAACAGACAATATCCGGTCGCAAGACACTTCTTTGATTGTCACATGCAGGACGAGACAAAACTACGTATGGTGGTTATTGATTGTGTGGATCTGGGTGTACAAGGTGGCAATTATGAATTCTCTATGAGGAAACTTGAGTCCAAGTATATAATTGACTTTCAATGTCTGACTCCTATGGGTTTGAATACCAGCGAGGAATTGTCAGTTCATTGTATGAAGAATAAGTATGGATATCTGTATCTGAAATAGAAAATAGGCTGTCTGTATTTTAATCATTTTAATGTTATGAGTTTAATTTTTATATATTTCTTCACAGGTTTTGTGGGGTACTGCTGGATACAATGAATCTATTGAACATGAACACTGTTTCTATTGGGACATCTTATTGCCATGGTGTCATAGCCCGATGTGGTAGGGGGTTGTACATGCCCACTTGGGCTGAGACTTTTTCTGAACTATAGACTGAAAACCAACTTTGAACTCTAGACTGTAAACCAATTTTGAACTCTAGAATGAACAGTGATTCACTATAGCCCACTGGGGCGGCATTTGTTTGGATTTGAAACCATCTCTGAATTGTATAATGACAGTGATGTAATAGCCCACTGGGGCGAGGACTAAGATACAACGTGTGTGCCTGACACCTCTGTGGATGTTTATCGATATTACTCGCCCACTTGGGCTTTATTAGTTGGTTACACGGGTACAACCAGCAGATTGTTGTCATCTCGTCTCTTAGCAGCGGGATCCAATCAAATGTGGTGTATCGATATTACTTGCCCACTTGGGCTTTATTAGTTGGTTACACGGGTACAACCAGCAGATTGTTGTCATCTCGTCTCCTAGCAGCGGGATCCAATCAAATGGGATGTAGCACGGGTCAGCGTTGCAGCATCCAATGAACGCTAGGATTACATGTAGAAATGCAACACGTGATCGCGACTTTTGGGTTAGAACTTAGACTAGATTTGTGTGTCTTATTTATTTGCATTTGATTCAATATGCATTTATTCAATCATGTTCGACCCTTTACTAACCTGAATGGTGTTTTATTCCAACACATTTAACACAAAGAAATACGTAGCGTTAACACCGCATTTAGACTGACAATTATGTTGTGTTACATGTAAAAGTTTACATTATCAGTCCCATTACTAGACTATGTGGTATTATAATATTTTACATTATGTGGGATAGAAAGCAGTGTTACTAGCATTCGTACAACATGGCAGCCCTGCATTACCTTGGTGATGATATGTGTACACTGGGGGTGTGTTTTGAGCACTTTAAAAATGGCCGTCATTGTTTGTTTGACGAGTGTGAGCAAGCCTTATCGGCGAAACGCGTCGCACTTTTTCACTCTGCTAATAAATTTTGCAAACGAACTCCGTGTGTCCTGGTCTACTTCGGAACAAAGGAGGTAATTGGGAGTACATATATATATATATATATATATATATATATATATATATATATATATATATATATATATATATATATATATATATATATATATTCACTGAAAAAAGCATAGGTTTCAGGCCTTATATAGTTAGGAATTAGCTTTTAAAAAACCTTTGAAATTAACTAAAAAAAATATAAGTTTTAGGGGTGTTATAGTTAGCTGGACATTTCACTCATACAAAACCATTGAAATTGCTCCTATATAGTTAGTTGTACTAACTATATTTCGCGCACCCGCAATCCACTGCTGATGATGTCACATATTACATCATTCATGACATGGTCAGTGACATCACTGATGACATCACTGATGACATCTCAAATGACATCACTGATGACATCACTGATGACATCTCATTTGACATCACTGATAACATCATCCAGTGACTGTGTGTTTCTGTAAAGTTTAAATATGTTTTACATATGGAAGAATGAGTGGATGTATAAGTGTCTGGATGAAGGATTTAGTAGGTGCGTGACTGACTGTATGAGTGAGTGATTAAATGTATCTTACTAAATGCATGGGTTAGTGACTAAACTGTCTGAATGAGTGCATCAATATGTCTGTTGTTGTGTAAGCTGCTGCTTGTGTTGATCAGTAGCTATATGAGTGGCCATATGGGTTATTGATTGGTTGCCCAAGTATTTCAATGGAATACTGAGTGTGTGTGTGGGTGGCTGGGAGGTGTGTGACTCTGTGCATAGATGTGTGAGTGTTGGACCCGGGCCTTTATGGCTGGTTCACACCTGAACTTTTTGCTTTTGATAGCGACCTGTGTTAGTGATTTTTGGGTCTCTGCGCACTTTTCCCTGGGTCCCAGAGTGAAAGTGCGTGCGTGTAGTATGGTTGGCCTGCCCTCCCATAGGAATGCATGGGGAATGTCTGTGTCCCTGGTAGTTCCTGATGCGTGAGGTGTGCATTCTCGAGTTTGGTATTTGCGAACTCGTGAGAGTGAATGCTGCGAGATGGTGTATGCGGCATGTATGTGTCTAGAAGGGAAGTGCTACTTCTGGACATTGAGATATGTGTGCAGTGAGGGTGCTGGAGCGTAATTGGCTGGAGCTGGCTGGCATGCCAGGCTCCAGGAAGTCTGGATGGGTCTGCTCGGTGGTGAGTGGGAGATTAGCATGAGTGGTGTGTGGGAGGAGTGTACCTGTGTCCTGGATGGGCTGGGTTTTCGCCACACAATGCTGGCTCCGCCCCCCTGTGGTGTGTCTAACGACCCTAGCCTCCCCAGTGAAAGAAATGGGTGGTTGGGCCATCAAGAGTGCTCCAGAACCAGCTGCGACTGGTTTCTCCCCCACCCTGCACCTACAGACAAAGGATTTCAGTGTATAAAAATGGGGCTGTGTCCCCACTGAAATTGTTCTTGTTCCAGGATCCTGAGGGGGCTGCTGTTGCTGCTGCTGGGCCAGAGTACTGCCACTTGGGGTGTCTCCCTGCCTGGAGACCCAGTGTGCTGGCTCTGGGCCCAGCCTTGCCCCCTGCCCCTTGAAAGGACTTTGCTGGATTTTGCCAAGCACCTGAAAGTGCTTACTTTCTCCCCTAGCGCCTGGGAGTGCTTCACTTGGCCCCTAGCGCTTAAGAGCGCCTTATTCTGTCCATCTGCGTGTGGAAGCGGTGTTGTCTTCAGCCGGTGTCCAACCGGCGTGTGGCCGCCTGATCTGCCGATTTAGGAAGTCCTATGGCGAGTGCCTACCTCGCCAGGGACCTGGCCGCCATAGCGAGAGTACACCTCGCTTTATATTCAAAAATGGTGTTCTGCCCGTGAAAGTCACCGCCGCAGCCCCAGGGCCGCGGAGAAGCCGAGGGAACCACCGCTGACGTCACCCGGGAGCCGCGCTGCCATTGGTTCAGGCTGCGGGAGGCTCGCCGGGCGACCTGCGCGGTGATTGGCTGCTGGAGTGAGGAGAAACCAGGAAGCGGACGGGAGGCTAACCCGTGCTCCTGCCGGGAAGAAGAAGGAACCGTCCTCCGGCGAGGCTCTCCCGAGGAGAGAGCCCTGCCACCGTCACCCAGAGGAGCCCAGCGGAGAGGAGCCGCCGCCGCCTCAGACAACCGGTGAGTGCGGGCAGGCTCCGGGTCGCTCCTATGCGCAGAGGAGTGCCGTGGGCAGGTTGATGTGCACAGAGCAGCCCCGGTGGCAGCGGGCCGCTCCAACTATCACCCCAGGGAGGAAAGGGCATTTTTATATTCTGAGCCGGTCGAGGCTCCAACGTGGGGGCATTTATTGTTTCGAGCCGCGAAGGCTCCCCGGGGGCACCGTTATCGCAAGTGTTGCTTTAGAGCCTAGAAGGCTCTTGTGGCCATTATCTTTCTGAGTCCCCCGTGGAGGGACTCCAACAACCCCGTATTTGTGCCTTGCGAGCCCAGAGAAGGCTCAAGGCGCCCACTTTGGTTTTATGAGCCCAGAGAGGCTCAAGAAGGTGCCACATTGTGATTAGAGCCCAGAGGGGCTCTGGGACAGTGCTTTGGGTCAGAGCCTGCGAGGCTCCAGCGTTGGCCCATTACTGATGATTCAGCTGCCCAGTACTTTGTGGGCCGCTGCCACGTTTAGGCCTACCCTGACGTTGGACACAGGGCGTCCTAGCCCCAACAAGGCCAGAGGGCCTAGGGACTGCCACAGGTTGTGGCTCATGTGAGTTTTGCGCAATTGCTTGTGCTTGCACCTCTGAATGTGTTCTGAAGCATCATGTGTTTTTCCGTGCATACACCGCTGAATGTAGGTTCTGCATCATGTGTTTTCTTGGCATGCACCTCTGAATGTGTTTTGATACATCATGTGTTTTCTTTCCCTACACCGCTGAATGTTAATGCATCATGTGTAATGCTCCTATGCTTATACCCCTAAATGTTGGTGATTCTTAGGTGGTTGTTTTTCTCCTAGTACAGGTGTTGCTAGTGAGGTCTTGGTTCCCTGCGCAATATTTTCCTAAGGTGGTTAGGGTTGCGTAGGAGGTACTTATGCTTTACCTGTAATTACTGGTTGTGTGCTAATTTGTGCTACATGTCCTATTTGGTTCTAAAAGTATTCTATATGCTAATTACTATTCCTAAAAAGTGATGATTCCTGACAGTGGTCCAGGTGGCCCTGTCTTGTAAATATCCCCCCTGTAAATGCTGCCCGTGCCTGTTGGCACATTGTAAAATGTGTGTTCTTATCTAATGTGTTTTGATATAATACAAAGGCTATTTTTCTATAACCTTGTGTGGAGTTTCCTTTGTGGTGGGCCTTGGGTGTTGTTGCTGGGTGCGCGCGCAAACACTTAACCTACATAGCCTCCAAGTTTAGCCTTGCTGCTCGCACCACGTTACCTAGAGGGTGAGCAGGGGTTATCTTGGTGTGTGACTCCCTTGCCCTGACGTGGAAGTGGTGGCCTCTGACTGACGTTGGCGCAAGCCTTGGCCAGCCAGAGATCCCGTTTCTAACAGTGAGCAGTTGATTCACTATGTGTATGAGTTCAAGAGTGCATGTGGAAACAGCTATATGGGTGGTTGACTGTGTGCATGGGTGTGTTGGTGAGTGAATGGATATCTCAGTGCTACATGTCCAAGTAAGTACATATGTAAAACACAGTGCATGTGAGAGTTGGCATATATAAATTACTATACATGAGAGCCAGTGAATGTGTGAGTGGCTGTATGGACCATTGTGTATTTGTATCAGTGATTGTATAAGAGAGTAAGTGTGTGTTAGTATATGTTTGAATAAGTAAGGTGTTGTGTGTATAACTGTATAGTTGAGGAAATGGAAGTGTGATTGATTCTTTGCATGACTGACTAGGTGTGTGAGTAACTCCATGGATGAGTGGCAGTGTGTGAGTGTCTGTATAGGTGTATGAGTGCATATGATAGTGTTGTATTGATGAGTGACTGTATGTATGAGTGATTCTATCGGTGAATGAGTGAATGTGTGTGTAGACCTAGGAATCAGTGAGTGCGTTTGTAGTAACTGGTATTGGTGTGTCAATGGTTTCAAGAATGGTAGTCTGTATTTAACACTGGGTGTACCAAAGGTGATATTAGAGTGTGAGGAGGTGCATCGTATTATCACATGTATGATATCATCAGTGATGTGATCAGTGATGTCAAATGAGATGTCATCAGTGATGTCATCAGTGATGTCATTTGAGATGTCATCAGTGATGTCATCAGTGAGTTCACTGACCATGTCATGAATGATGTAGTATGTGACATCATCAGCAGTGGATTGCGGGTGCGCGAAATATAGTTAGTACAACTAACTATATAGGAGCAATTTCAATGGTTTTTTAAATGCTAATTCCTAACTATATAAGGCCTGAAACCTATGGTGTTTTAAGTGAATTTGCAAGGTTTTTAAAATGCTAATTCCTAACTATAATACTATATAAGGCCTGAAACCTATGGTTTTTTAAGTGAATTTGCAAGGTTTTTTAAATTCTAATTCCTAACTATATAAGGCCTGAAACCTATGGTTTTTTCAGTGAATTTGCAAGGTTTTTTAAATGCTAATTCCTAACTATATCAGGCGTGAAACCTATATTTTTTTTCAATAAATATCAAAGGTTTTGTAAATGCTAATTCTATTAGCGGATAACGTTTATATATGTTATTATCCTTCTGGGACCACCTGGGAACACTTCCTGGTTTGGACAGTTTGGAATGTTGACTGTCAACTGCCAGCCATTCAGAAACTCGCTCGCGCACGTAAGGGTACGCGCACGTACGCGTACGGTACATGTACCGTACGCGTACGGTGCGTGTACGGTGAGCGCATATAGATATATATATTGCTCAAATTCAATTTTCTCAACAACTACTGGAAGGATATTCACCAAATATAGAAAAGGCACTACTGCATACCTGTCCCAACCATTTTGCCAAGTTTGGTGTAATTCCGTTCAGCCGTTCGGGCTGTAGCCGTGTCTAAAGGTCCCATAGAAAATGCCATTTGAAAAATTTCAAATTCAATTTTCTCAAGAACTACTGGAGGGAGTTTCACCAAACATAGCAAAGGCACATGTGCATACCAGGCCCTACCATTTTGCCAAGTTTGGTATAATTCCATTCAGCCGTTCGGGCTGTAGCCATGTCTAAAGGTCCCTATGAAAATTAACATGGGGAAAACATGTTTTGGGACCCCCTTTCGGCCCCCGCTTGACGAATCCCCCCGAAACTTTCAGGAAAGAAGCGGAGCAGAGGTGGCCAGAATTCTGGAAAATTACACGCAGATTCCTCAATCGGCGCCAAAGTTATTCCCAATAGAATGTTGAGCACATATAGATATATAATTTGCTCAAATTCAATTTTCTTAACAACTACTGGCGGGATTTTCACCAAATAAAGAAAAGGCACTACTGCATATCTGTCCCTACCATTTTGCCAAGTTTGGTGTAATTCCGTTCAGCCGTTCATGCTGTAGCCGTGTCTAAAGGTCCCATAGAAAATGCCATTTGAAAAATTTCAAATTCAATTTTCTCAAGAACTACTGGGGGGATTTTCACCAAACATAGCAAAGGCACATCTGCAAACCAGGCCCTACCATTTTGCCAAGTTTGGTGTAATTCCATTCAGCCGTTCGGGCTTTAGCCGTGTCTAAAGGTCCCTATGGAAATTAACATGGGGAAAACACGTTTTGGGACCCCCCTTTCTTCTCGGCCCCCGCTTGACGAATCCCCCTGAAACTTTCAGGGAAGGAGCGGAGCATAGATGACATGGGGAAAACACGTTTTGGGACCCCCCTTTTTTCTCGGCACCCGCTTGACAAATCCCCCTGAAACTTTCAGGGAAGGAGCGAAGCATAGATGAGCACATTTAAAGAAAATTACACGCAGATTCCTCAATCGGCGCCAAAGTTATTCCAAATAGAATGTTGGGGATTTCCTACGGAAACAAGGTCCTAACTATATATACCTACTGGCGACCACCAGTAGGTAATACATATATATATATATATACAGCACCACTTGCACAATAAGTCCAATCAAATCATATCACTTAGAGTCCTTATTGAAGCGCTGAATCTTGGTGTATATTCAAATGCTTTTATTTTCCTTAAGTTTATGTACCACAGCCAGCCGAAATGTTTCGTTCTGTACAACAAAACTTCTTCAGGGCTTTCTTATTTCCTTCAAGATATGTCGGTATCCTGTTGTCATATAACTAGATATTTCTTCCAAATGTTAGACGAGACGTAAGTACATTCTTATTCAAAGTGACTAGGTATCAATTTTACCCACACAATTCGGGCAGACTTGAGTAATTTATAGCATCCTCAGAGTCAGTCTTTCAAAAATTCCAAAGAATAGGACATGATAATCCAAATCCAAATGTTTCTCAAGAAAAGTCATTTTCAATCGTTCAGAATATTGGTGATTGGGCAGATATGACCATGGGACCCCCAGTATGCAAGGGGAATTAGTCCCCCCTCTGCAAACGCGCCAGTGGCCTGCGTTGCAGAGAGGTGTAAAAAGGGGCATAGCCTCATTACACCTCTGTGCAATGCAGCCCCCTGGCGCATACTGGAGGTTCCAGGTGGGCTAGTTGGCCCCCAGGGACCCCTAGTATGCAAGGGGAATTAGTTCCCCCTCTTCAAACATGCACGGGGGCTGCATTGCAGAGAGGTGTAAAAAAGGGTGTGGCCTCATTACACCTCTCTGCAATGCAGCCCCCTGGCGCATACTGGAGGTTCCTGGTGGGCTAGTTGGCCCCCAGGGACCCCCAGTATGCAAGGGGAATTAGTTCCCCCTCTGCAAACACGGCAGGGGGCTGCGTTGCAGAGAGGTGTAACAAAGGGCATAGCCTCATTACACCTCTGCAATGCAGCCCCCTGGCGCATACTGGAGGTTCCAGGTGGGCTAGTTGGCCCCCAGGGGCCCCCAGTATGCAAGGGGAATTAGTTCCCCCTCTTCAAACATGCACGGGGCTGCGTTGCAGAGAGGTGTAAAAAGGGGTGTGGCTTCATTACACCTCTCTGCAATGCAGTCCCCTGGCGCATACTGGAGATTCCTGGTGGGCTTTCAGGTCTTATATAGTTAGGAATTAGCATTTAAAAAACCTATGAAATTCACTGAAAAAGCCATAGGTTTCACACCAGTTATAGTTAGGAATTAGCATTTAAAAAACCTATTAAATTCACTGAAAAAACCATAGGTTTGACACCAGTTATAGTTAGCTGGAAATTTTACTGACATAAAACCATTGAAATTCCCACGTTATAGTTAGTTGGACTCACTATAACTTGCGCGCCTGCAATGCACTGCTGATGATGTCACATATTACATAACTCATGACATGGTCAGTGACATCACTCATGACATCACTGATGACACCATCCTTGTGACAGAGTGACAGGCCTCCTTTCAGTTTAATGTAACCCTTGAAACACATATTCAAAAATAGAAACTAACATTTTTAAAAAAATAGAGATACCCATACCAGTTACAACAACCAATTCAGTAATACCACCATCTATATACACATCCACTCATTCACCAACAGTTCTATATAGTCACTCATACATATATTCATTCATCATATGTAGTGAAACACCTATACATCCTGTTACACACCGACAGTCATCCAAAAGTTACTCACACACATAATTACACATGCAAATAAACTATTGAACATCCATTTATTTGCATATACAGCTATACACACACTACCACCTTACTTCTAAGGAAACTTACACATACTTACTCTCTTAAACAATCACTTATAGAAACACATACTTATTTAAACAAGAACTCTTTCAATCTCTCACTCTCACATGTACTCACTTATATACATCAATACTCACATATACTAGATTAAAACATATGTAGTTACTGATAAAGACACTAGTGAGACAGTCATTCACTCACTAACACACACATATACACACTCATCCACTCATACAGTCCTGCACATATTCTGTCTTCAAAACACATACAAACAGTGAAACAGTCATTGATGCATCTATGTGCTAAGTAACACCCCCACCAAACCATACAGACACTCATAATGATACTAAAAAAACATCTAATAACCCATATACACACACATGTAGCTACTCACCAACCCATGCAGCCACTTATACACAAAGTGAAACACTGATACAAACATTTAAATATTTAAACAATACTCGCTAATATATGTATTCACTAAGATACACTTAATAAGCCAGTTAACCAATCAATTTTAAAAAAAAACATCCATTAAGACACTTACTTAAACATTTATTCTTCCATTGACCTTTACATATACATATATAAAACATATTTATTTTTCAGATAGACACACATTCACTGGATGGTGTCATCAGTGATGTCATGAGTGATGTCACTGACCATGTCATGAGTGATGTAATATGTGACGTCATCAGCAGTGCATTGTAGGCGCGCAAGTTCTAGTGAGTCCAACTAGCTATAACGTGGGAATTTCAATGTTTTTATGTCAGTAAAATTTTCAGCTAACTATAACTGGTGTCAAACCTATGGTTTTTTCAGTGAATTTAATAGGTTTTTTAAATGCTAATTCCTAACTATAACTGGTGAGATATCTATGTTTTTTTCAGTATATATATATATATAGAAAGAAGAGACAGACCCCACGCTATCCGGGCAAGATGTTTATTTCAAGTGCCTTCCAAAATGCAACGTTTCGAGTACTGGCGTACTCTTGTTCACACACCACATTTGAAAACGGAAACTTCTTTTATCTGCGCAGTTCTGACCCACCCTGTAGAGCCACACCTACCAAAACGTGAGTCACATGGTTCTACCTGCTACAGAGTTCAAGCAATTTGAAGTAACAGTGTATATAATAGCTATGTCAAATGAGAACATAGTAGCATCACCAAAACACAAACGATTTGCTGTGACATGCTTAATATTGATTGCTGACCATCCATAATTAATTACTGTGTAAATACTCAAAGGGGCAAATAAAAATGTTATATAGCTGCATGAATGCAATGATGTTATTGTGCATCAACATATGGGAAAAAGTGATATGCATAAATGCATAATACACCTCACAGTCAATTAACAAAACAACTCGGGATCATTTACTGAGTATAAGCATGAAAAGAATATTATGAAGATGCAAATACTAACTGTACAGTTGTAAATTGCTACACTACTAGGTAGAACCTTATGAGTAGACAAACAATATATATCACCCAAAAAAAGCACCTCAATGTACAAACCACAGTTTCAAGTTTCAGTCCTGTATATTAGTTTAAAATTAGTACATTTTAAATTTTATATAGCATAAATATTTAAGGACTATTTACAAAAAGGTTGTGAAAAGTGCTTAAGTGAATTTACAGTGCAACAAAACCACCTAAAGAAAATATTTCCCAATAACTATTAAAAAACTGCACTGCTCAAAAACTTGAACAGCTGGCTCAGGTTAAGAAACGGGACTACACAGTCCATGAAACAGGTGCTTAGATTCAAAATTCATATATATACAAGACATAAGTGATTCAACATTTTTGTCTTAGATGATCTCGCAGTAGAACCATGTTTGTAGTATATAAATACTATGTGCAGAGTGTATACACTGGATCAATGCTCCTACAGAAAGTTATGCATGTCCTCTGTCGCATTTAACCCATTGGGTTGTTTGCTGTCGAGTTTGATGATGTACTGCGTTTCTAATCGGCGTAATAGTTTTTCACGATCGCCGCCATGCCTTAAGGGAGCAACAGCATCGATAACATAATAGGTAAGACACGACAGATCCCTGTCGTGCCTGCTGTTGAAATGGCGTGCCACCGGGTATGCCCCGTCGTGATTAACTATAGCACGAAGGTGCTGCAGTATTCTAACATGCACCTGTGCGCCGGTACTGCCTACATAGCGTAGACCGCAGGTGCAGGTTAGGACGTAGACCGCAAACTCCGTGCGGCAGTTGTAATTGCCGTGAATCAGATATTCGGTTTCAGAGAACTTAGTGCGGTAATGGGTGGTATTCTGTCCAAATTTGCAAGCTCGACACGAGGAACATTTGTGGAAGCCTTTACCTCCAAACCATTGGGTGACCATAGGCAATTCAGGGCTGGATTTTACTAGCTTGCTGCGCATACTGTATGCGCGCCTGAATGTGATCACAGGTTTATCGGGGGTCATCTCTCGTAAGAAACCTTCGGTTTTTAGGACTGCCCAGTGTTTATTAGTTATGGATTTTATCTTGCGGTGCTGTCTACTGTACGTAGTTATTAACCTGGTGGTGTTCGTTATGGCGTCATTGCCGAGAGGTTTGGGTGCCAATAAAGAGTCTCTAGATCTTTCTTTGCTTTTTTGCAATGCAGTAGCTAGACAGGTTTTGCTATAACCTCTTGCCTGTAATCTGTCAAGCATTGCAATTGCCCCCTCCTCAAACCTTTCCTGAGTGTTGCAAATTCTCTTTAGGCGCAACAGTTCGCCAAGCGGAATACTCATAATGACGTGCTTGGGATGGCCACTGCTGGCATGTAATATGCTGTTGCCAGCAGTGGATTTCCTGTGTAGGGAAGTAACAATCTTATTACCTACGATGTTGATAGAAACATCAAGAAACTCGGCCGATGTACTGCTGATGTTCGAGGTAAAAAATAAATTAAACTGGTTCGTGTTGAGTGTATTCACAAAAGTTTGAGCACTCATAACATCCCCCTCCCATACACAGAAAATATCGTCAATAAAACGCATCCAATATTTGACGCGTTCAAAACCAGGAATGCCTGGTAAATCCTGCTCCTCCCACAGCCCCACGTGCAAGCACGCGTAGCTGGGGGAGAAGCAGGATCCCATGGCTACACCGCATATTGATTTACAAAAGGGGGTGGTGATGAACAGAGTGTCTGAATTGAGCAGACCACTCTTACCCAGTCCAAAGATCAGGGCTTGATCCATCACCGTTATTTATCTCACTGCCCCATCCCAGCTCAGAACCTGGCTATATGCAAATCAGTCTGTCCCTGGCCCAGTGCATCATGGGAACAGGGCAGACTAAACTACCAAGCCAATTCTTTACCAGAAAGGAGCCAAGCTACCGGGGACCGGTTTCTGGCATTTCAGCCTCTTCGGCCCGGCTTGCTTGAATCCTGATGGAGCAGTGAGAAAGGGACTCATGTCTGAGTATACCCTGCCACACCTATAGTGGCCAAAATCGATTGTAAATATTTTTGTCCACCCTAAGCGTGGAAGGGTATGCTCAGATGTGAGTCCCTTGCTCATTGCACCATCAGGATTCAAGCAAGCCGGGCCGAAGAGGCTGAAATGCCAGAAACCGGTCCCCGGTAGCTTGTTTCCTTCCCAGTGTAAGAATTGGCTTTTGTAGTTTGGTTTGCCCTGTTCCCATCATGCACTGGGACAGGAACAGACTAATTTGCATACAGCCAGGTTCTGAAACTGGGATGGTGCAGTGAGCTAAAAAACGGTGTTGGATCTAGCCCTGATCTCTTGACTGGGTGAGAGTATTCTGTTTAATTCAGAGACTCTGTCCCTCACCACCCCTTGTTGTAAATATTTTTGTCCACCCTAAGCGTGGAAGGGTATGCTCAGATGTGAGTCCCTTGCTCATTGCACCATCAGGATTCAAGCAAGCCGGGCCGAAGAGGCTGAAATGCCAGAAACCGGTCCCCGGTAGCTTGTTTCCTTCCCAGTGTAAGAATTGGCTTTTGTAGTTTGGTTTGCCCTGTTCCCATCATGCACTGGGACAGGAACAGACTAATTTGCATACAGCCAGGTTCTGAAACTGGGATGGTGCAGTGAGCTAAAAAACGGTGTTGGATCTAGCCCTGATCTCTTGACTGGGTGAGAGTATTCTGTTTAATTCAGAGACTCTGTCCCTCACCACCCCTTGTTGTAAATATTTTTGTCCACCCTAAGCGTGGAAGGGTATGCTCAGATGTGAGTCCCTTGCTCATTGCACCATCAGGATTCAAGCAAGCCGGGCCGAAGAGGCTGAAATGCCAGAAACCGGTCCCCGGTAGCTTGTTTCCTTCCCAGTGTAAGAATTGGCTTTTGTAGTTTGGTTTGCCCTGTTCCCATCATGCACTGGGACAGGAACAGACTAATTTGCATACAGCCAGGTTCTGAAACTGGGATGGTGCAGTGAGCTAAAAAACGGTGTTGGATCTAGCCCTGATCTCTTGACTGGGTGAGAGTATTCTGTTTAATTCAGAGACTCTGTCCCTCACCACCCCTTGTTGTAAATATTTTTGTCCACCCTAAGCGTGGAAGGGTATGCTCAGATGTGAGTCCCTTGCTCATTGCACCATCAGGATTCAAGCAAGCCGGGCCGAAGAGGCTGAAATGCCAGAAACCGGTCCCCGGTAGCTTGTTTCCTTCCCAGTGTAAGAATTGGCTTTTGTAGTTTGGTTTGCCCTGTTCCCATCATGCACTGGGACAGGAACAGACTAATTTGCATACAGCCAGGTTCTGAAACTGGGATGGTGCAGTGAGCTAAAAAACGGTGTTGGATCTAGCCCTGATCTCTTGACTGGGTGAGAGTATTCTGTTTAATTCAGAGACTCTGTCCCTCACCACCCCTTGTTGTAAATATTTTTGTCCACCCTAAGCGTGGAAGGGTATGCTCAGATGTGAGTCCCTTGCTCATTGCACCATCAGGATTCAAGCAAGCCGGGCCGAAGAGGCTGAAATGCCAGAAACCGGTCCCCGGTAGCTTGTTTCCTTCCCAGTGTAAGAATTGGCTTTTGTAGTTTGGTTTGCCCTGTTCCCATCATGCACTGGGACAGGAACAGACTAATTTGCATACAGCCAGGTTCTGAAACTGGGATGGTGCAGTGAGCTAAAAAACGGTGTTGGATCTAGCCCTGATCTCTTGACTGGGTGAGAGTATTCTGTTTAATTCAGAGACTCTGTCCCTCACCACCCCTTGTTGTAAATATTTTTGTCCACCCTAAGCGTGGAAGGGTATGCTCAGATGTGAGTCCCTTGCTCATTGCACCATCAGGATTCAAGCAAGCCGGGCCGAAGAGGCTGAAATGCCAGAAACCGGTCCCCGGTAGCTTGTTTCCTTCCCAGTGTAAGAATTGGCTTTTGTAGTTTGGTTTGCCCTGTTCCCATCATGCACTGGGACAGGAACAGACTAATTTGCATACAGCCAGGTTCTGAAACTGGGATGGTGCAGTGAGCTAAAAAACGGTGTTGGATCTAGCCCTGATCTCTTAACTGGGTGAGAGTATTCTGTTTAATTCAGAGACTCTGTCCCTCACCACCCCTTGTTGTAAATATTTTTGTCCACCCTAAGCGTGGAAGGGTATGCTCAGATGTGAGTCCCTTGCTCATTGCACCATCAGGATTCAAGCAAGCCGGGCCGAAGAGGCTGAAATGCCAGAAACCGGTCCCCGGTAGCTTGTTTCCTTCCCAGTGTAAGAATTGGCTTTTGTAGTTTGGTTTGCCCTGTTCCCATCATGCACTGGGACAGGAACAGACTAATTTGCATACAGCCAGGTTCTGAAACTGGGATGGTGCAGTGAGCTAAAAAACGGTGTTGGATCTAGCCCTGATCTCTTGACTGGGTGAGAGTATTCTGTTTAATTCAGAGACTCTGTCCCTCACCACCCCTTGTTGTAAATATTTTTGTCCACCCTAAGCGTGGAAGGGTATGCTCAGATGTGAGTCCCTTGCTCATTGCACCATCAGGATTCAAGCAAGCCGGGCCGAAGAGGCTGAAATGCCAGAAACCGGTCCCCGGTAGCTTGTTTCCTTCCCAGTGTAAGAATTGGCTTTTGTAGTTTGGTTTGCCCTGTTCCCATCATGCACTGGGACAGGAACAGACTAATTTGCATACAGCCAGGTTCTGAAACTGGGATGGTGCAGTGAGCTAAAAAACGGTGTTGGATCTAGCCCTGATCTCTTGACTGGGTGAGAGTATTCTGTTTAATTCAGAGACTCTGTCCCTCACCACCCCTTGTTGTAAATATTTTTGTCCACCCTAAGCGTGGAAGGGTATGCTCAGATGTGAGTCCCTTGCTCATTGCACCATCAGGATTCAAGCAAGCCGGGCCGAAGAGGCTGAAATGCCAGAAACCGGTCCCCGGTAGCTTGTTTCCTTCCCAGTGTAAGAATTGGCTTTTGTAGTTTGGTTTGCCCTGTTCCCATCATGCACTGGGACAGGAACAGACTAATTTGCATACAGCCAGGTTCTGAAACTGGGATGGTGCAGTGAGCTAAAAAACGGTGTTGGATCTAGCCCTGATCTCTTGACTGGGTGAGAGTATTCTGTTTAATTCAGAGACTCTGTCCCTCACCACCCCTTGTTGTAAATACACCGCATATTTGTCTCCAGATTTCTTTTCCAAACAAAAAGTAATTATTATCTAGACACCATTGTACCAAATTGCAAATCATTTTGTTATGATTGTAGTACATGCAAGACTTTTGTCCCAAAAAATGTCTTATACCTTCTATTCCTTTTGTATGTTCGATACAGGTGTATAAGGACTCAATGTCCAAAGTGATGATACACCAGTCTTTTTGCCATGGTATGGCCTCCAGTTTAGATAAAAAATCACCTGTATCTTTGATGTAGCTAGGCAAAGATTGGACATGCTCTTGTAGGTAAAAGTCAATGTATCGTGAGATGTTTTCGCCCATACTTCTGATCGCGGGGATAATGGGTCTCCCAGGTGTTGGATCTTGCATTTTATGCACCTTTGGGATTAGGTACATATGTGGTATGACTGGACGTTCAATCAATAGAAACGCACATTCGGTGGCTGTAATAAAATTTTCTCTTTTGTAGGACAACAATAGCTTTTTGATGTTCTCCTTTGCGTGTTTGTATTGAATGCCATTGCTCCTTATGTAACAGTTGGCGTTATCCAATTGTCGTTTGGCCTCTGTGATGTAGTGTTCTTTTTGCCACAAGACAATATTGCCCCCTTTGTCAGAAGGACTCACGATGATTTCTTGGTTTTGTGACAATTTGGTCATTAAATTGTTGTACTCCTTAGTCTGGAAACTGGACATGTCTTTGTTGGAGTGGATTTGTTTATTGAGTTTTTTAAAATCCTCGATGATGCATTCGTGATAAATGTCCACCGCATCCTTTGGCATAACGGGGACAAATTTACTTTTAGGTTTAAAAGGACTTTCACCAGCACCTTTCTGTGGAACATCAATCTCACGTAACTCATTTTGAGTATCGGAAACATCCGTGTTAATGTTAGGTGGTGCTGTTGCACTGTTAAGTTTGCAAAGCGTGATGAGGGTTCTTGCGTCATTTGCTGGAACTAGGGAAGGACTATTTACTACATCAGCCCCCTTAGTTGGATCAGTTGAATTAACATTAGGCTTAGATTTGATTGCATGAAATTTTTTAACTTCCTAATGTATAGATAGACATCAGCCGTGGTGCTGGCTGGTATAGTTGAAAGAGCTATCAGGACAAAAATTCAGGCCCAATTTGAGAATTTGTTCTTCGGCTGTAGTTAGTGTCACATCCGATAGGTTAACAATGGTGCTGGCATCAATCACTGTTTGTTGTTTTTCTTTTTGAACCATTTTTTTTTGGCGGCTGCGACTGTTTTTGCGCGTTTTCTTCTTGCCCTTCGCCTTGCGTTTTTCCTCTTCCTGCATTGCGTGACCGTGTCCGTGGGCCTTGTGCTTGCAGCTGAGCCTCGACCAAAAAATCCATTTCTTCACCAAGGTCGAGGATGGCGTGTGAAGAGTTGTCCTCTGCCAAACTTGACAGAGACCCGCATGTGCTGGATGAACTGGCCAGCGAAATGGTTTCTGTTAGTGAAGTTTCCTGATTATCCTGTGTTACAGATTGGACTTGCTGAGCCTCCACTGTTTGAGATTTTAATGCTGATTTTTGTATTTGCCACTGTTTTTTGGCCTGATCGTACTTGCGTGCAAATGTATATATTTGTCCAGTCTCATAATCATTGAGATCTCTTGCAAACTTGTTGATTTTGCGCAACTTAATTTTATCTTCATGTTTTCTCAAGCGCTCGCTGATGTCTTTGCGTCCTTTGGCAATCATTGCTTGTGTTTCACCATTGGTGAGAGCATCCAAATCTTTGTTGATCTGTGCTATTTCATCCAGAAGTACAGCACGGTCCAGACTCGCATATTTTATCAAAAGCTTAATCAGATTCATGGATGCTCCCAAATTCAGTTCCCCATATTCCCGTAGCATATTGGGATTGGGGTCCACAAAGCTTGGAGCCAGCATAATGCGCAACCCTCTCGGGACTCGCCCCACCTCTTCATATTTTGTAAGGGATTTGTGCTCCCACCACTTTGTGATCTCTGAACGAGACTTTTTTTCTAGTAGATTAAGCATTTTTTTAACATTTTGATTGTCTGTATTGGCGGCGCTGGCTTGTGCTGATTTGCTGCCTAATCCTCGTGGCACTTGTGCAAATAAAGCGTCCGCTGCCGCCTCCCGCTCTGTTTCTAAACTAGCTGCCATAGTGTCGAGCAGGGCAGTCAAGTGGTGTAATTTTGGAAGTTATATACGCACTTTAAGTATTTTGTGGAAATAGGGCAAATAGTTCATACCCTTCTCTTTTGCACGCTGCCCTCGGATAAGCGCTGCCTCCTCACCTGACGTTGATGAATGAAGCGGTGCACGCCCAGTCCAACACCGCGGTGACCGGTAATCAAACTAGCCTCCCTCCGTGTAGAAATCTTCGTGCAATCCGTCAATGCCTTTGTCAGGGAACTCTCCGCCGCTGTAATCCTACAGGAATTCGCGTCCAAGGTTTGGTTGTTTGAGCAGAAAGCCGTTTTGCGAGGAGGGGGTGCCGCCAGCGGAGACAGCCAGCTTCCACAGTAATATTAACACGACCTTCAGACCTCCACATATATATATATCCACATATATATATATCCAAAAGAGTTTTTGCCCACAATGAGAGAGACCACAGGCAGCTTCGGTAATCATGTGCTTTATTTGGTGACAATATTGCTAGCCAGCAGCGCACAGGAATCTTCCTTCAATAACACAAGCCAGACGCGTTTCAGGAGAATAACACTCCCTTCCTCAGTGGCATTGCTGCTCCAAACAACGGATGGTTTGTTCCTCGCACTAAAATGTCAATGAGTCCCGCCCACATGGGCGTAGCCAGCCTCGTGGCATCATGGTTCTCGTAGTGCAGGTAAGTTCTACTACATTGAGTGTCCGTCGTGGAGTGCAGTGAAATGAACACACAGTGGGTTGAAGTTCGAACCTGCTCTGCTGCACGGCTTTCAGCTTTATTATGCCTCCGGGATATCTGCCTTCCAAAAGAGTCAGCTCTACCTGCTACTCCGGCCTGCAGCGCAGGGGGTCTCTTCTCGCGGCCGGACACAGACGCTAAACATCCAAAAGAGTTTTTGCCCACAATGAAAGAGACCACAAGCAGCTTCGGTAATCATCCGCTTTATTTGATGACAATATCGCTAGCCAGCAGCGCACAGGAATCTTCCTTCAATAACACAAGCCAGACGCGTTTCAGGAGAATAACACTCCCTTCCTCAGTGGCATTGCTGCTCCAAACAACGGATGGTTTGTTCCTCGCACTAAAATGTCAATGAGTCCCGCCCACATGAGCGTAGCCAGCCTCGTGGCATCAAGGTTCTCGTAGTGCAGGTAAGTTCTACTACATTGAGTGTCCGTCGTGGAGTGCAGTGAAATGAACACACAGTGGGTTGAAGTTCGAACCTGTTCTGCTGCAGGGCTTTCAGCTTTATTATGCCTCCGGGATATCTGCCTTCCAAAAGAGTCAGCTCTACCTGCTACTCCGGCCTGCAGCGCAGGGTGTCTCCTCTCGCGGCCGGACACAGCCGCTAAACATCCAAAAGAGTTTTTGCCCACAATGAGAGAGACCACTGGCAGCTTCGGTAATCATCCGCTTTATTTGGTGACAATATCGCTAGCAAGCAGCGCACAGGAATCTTCCTTCAATAGCACAAGCCAGACGCGTTTCAGGAGAATAACACTCCCTTCCTCAGTGGCATTGCTGCTCCAAACAACGGATGGTTTGTTCCTCACACTAAAATGTCAATGAGTCCCGCCCACATGGGCGTAGCCAGCCTCGTGGCATCATGGTTCTCATAGTGCAGGTAAGTTCTACTACATTGAGTGTCCGTCGTGGAGTGCAGTGAAATGAACACACAGTGGGTTGAAGTTCGAACCTGCTCTGCTGCACGGCTTTCAGCTTTATTATGCCTCCGGGATATCTGCCTTCCAAAAGAGTCAGCTCTACCTGCTACTAAGGCCTGCAGCGCAGGGGGTCTCTTCTCGCGGTCGGACACAGCCGCTAAACATCCAAAAGAGTTTTTGCCCAAAATGAGAGAGACCACAGGCAGCTTCGGTAATCATCCGCTTTATTTGGTGACAATATCGCTAGCCAACAGTGCACAGGAATCTTCCTTCAATTACACAAGCCAGACGCGTTTCAGGAGAATAACACTCCCTTCCTCAGTGGCATTGCTGCTCCAAACAACGGATGGTTTGTTCCTCGCACTAAAATGTCAATGAGTCCCGCCCACATGGGCGTAGCCAGCCTCGTGGCATCATGGTTCTCGTAGTGCAGGTAAGTTCTACTACATTGAGTGTCCGTCGTGGAGTGCAGTGAAATGAACACACAGTGGGTTGAAGTGCGAACCTGCTCTGCTGCGCGGCTTTCAGCTTTATTATGCCTCCGGGATATCTGCCTTCCAAAAGAGTCAGCTCTACCTGCTACTCCGGCCTGCAGCGCAGGGGGTCTCTTCTCGCGGCCGGACACAGCCGCTAAACATCCAAAAGAGTTTTTGCCCACAATGAGAGAGACCACAGGCAGCTTCGGTAATCATCCGCTTTATTTGGTGACAATATCGCTAGCCAGCAGCGCACAGGTATCTTCCTTCAATAACACAAGCCAGATGCGTTTCAGGAGAATAACACTCCCTTCCTCAGTGGCATTGCTGCTCCAAACAACTGATGGTTTGTTCCTCGCACTAAAATGTCAATGAGTCCCGCCCACATGGGCGTAGCCAGCCTCGTGGCATCATGGATCTCGTAGTGCAGGTAAGTTCTACTACATTGAGTGTCCGTCGTGGAGTGCAGTGAAATGAACACACAGTGGGTTGAAGTTCGAACCTGCTCTGCTGCACGGCTTTCAGCTTTATTATGCCTCCGGGATATCTGCCTTCTAAAAGAGTCAGCTCTGCCTGCTACTCCGGCCTGCAGCGCAGGGGGTCTCTTCTCGCGGCCGGACACAGCCGCTAAACATCCAAAAGAGTTTTTGGCCACAATGAGAGAGACCACAGGCAGCTTCGGTAATCATCCGCTTTATTTGGTGACAATATCGCTAGCCAGCAGCGCACAGGAATCTTCCTTCAATAACAAAAGCCAGACGCGTTTCAGGAGAATAACACTCCCTTCCTCAGTGGCATTGCTGCTCCAAACAATGGATAGTTTGTTCCTCGCACTAAAATGTCAATGAGTCCCGCCCACATGGGCGTAGCCAGCCTCGTGGCATCATGGTTCTCGTAGTGCAGGTAAGTTCTACTACATTGAGTGTCCGTCGTGGAGTGCAGTGAAATGAACACACAGTGGGTTGAAGTTCGACTGTTCGAACCTGCTCTGCTGCACGGCTTTCAGCTTTATTATGCCTCCGGGATATCTGCCTTCCAAAAGAGTCAGCTCTACCTGCTACTCCGGCCTGCAGCGCAGGGGGTCTCTTCTCGCGGCCGGACACAGCCGCTAAACATCCAAAAGAGTTTTTGCCCACAATGAGAGAGACCACAGGCAGCTTCGGTAATCATCCGCTTTATTTGGTGACAATATCGCTAGCCAGCAGCGCACAGGAATCTTCCTTCAATAACACAAGCCAGACGCGTTTCAGGAGAATAACACTCCCTTCCTCAGTGGCATTGCTGCTCCAAACAACGGATGGTTTGTTCCTCGCACTAAAATGTCAATGAGTCCCGCCCACATGAGCGTAGCCAGCCTCGTGGCATCAAGGTTCTCGTAGTGCAGGTAAGTTCTACTACATTGAGTGTCCGTCGTGGAGTGCAGTGAAATGAACACACAGTGGGTTGAAGTTCGAACCTGTTCTGCTGCAGGGCTTTCAGCTTTATTATGCCTCCGGGATATCTGCCTTCCAAAAGAGTCAGCTCTACCTGCTACTCCGGCCTGCAGCGCAGGGTGTCTCCTCTCGCGGCCGGACACAGCCGCTAAACATCCAAAAGAGTTTTTGCCCACAATGAGAGAGACCACTGGCAGCTTCGGTAATCATCCGCTTTATTTGGTGACAATATCGCTAGCAAGCAGCGCACAGGAATCTTCCTTCAATAGCACAAGCCAGACGCGTTTCAGGAGAATAACACTCCCTTCCTCAGTGGCATTGCTGCTCCAAACAACGGATGGTTTGTTCCTCACACTAAAATGTCAATGAGTCCCGCCCACATGGGCGTAGCCAGCCTCGTGGCATCATGGTTCTCATAGTGCAGGTAAGTTCTACTACATTGAGTGTCCGTCGTGGAGTGCAGTGAAATGAACACACAGTGGGTTGAAGTTCGAACCTGCTCTGCTGCACGGCTTTCAGCTTTATTATGCCTCCGGGATATCTGCCTTCCAAAAGAGTCAGCTCTACCTGCTACTAAGGCCTGCAGCGCAGGGGGTCTCTTCTCGCGGTCGGACACAGCCGCTAAACATCCAAAAGAGTTTTTGCCCAAAATGAGAGAGACCACAGGCAGCTTCGGTAATCATCCGCTTTATTTGGTGACAATATCGCTAGCCAACAGTGCACAGGAATCTTCCTTCAATTACACAAGCCAGACGCGTTTCAGGAGAATAACACTCCCTTCCTCAGTGGCATTGCTGCTCCAAACAACGGATGGTTTGTTCCTCGCACTAAAATGTCAATGAGTCCCGCCCACATGGGCGTAGCCAGCCTCGTGGCATCATGGTTCTCGTAGTGCAGGTAAGTTCTACTACATTGAGTGTCCGTCGTGGAGTGCAGTGAAATGAACACACAGTGGGTTGAAGTGCGAACCTGCTCTGCTGCGCGGCTTTCAGCTTTATTATGCCTCCGGGATATCTGCCTTCCAAAAGAGTCAGCTCTACCTGCTACTCCGGCCTGCAGCGCAGGGGGTCTCTTCTCGCGGCCGGACACAGCCGCTAAACATCCAAAAGAGTTTTTGCCCACAATGAGAGAGACCACAGGCAGCTTCGGTAATCATCCGCTTTATTTGGTGACAATATCGCTAGCCAGCAGCGCACAGGTATCTTCCTTCAATAACACAAGCCAGATGCGTTTCAGGAGAATAACACTCCCTTCCTCAGTGGCATTGCTGCTCCAAACAACTGATGGTTTGTTCCTCGCACTAAAATGTCAATGAGTCCCGCCCACATGGGCGTAGCCAGCCTCGTGGCATCATGGATCTCGTAGTGCAGGTAAGTTCTACTACATTGAGTGTCCGTCGTGGAGTGCAGTGAAATGAACACACAGTGGGTTGAAGTTCGAACCTGCTCTGCTGCACGGCTTTCAGCTTTATTATGCCTCCGGGATATCTGCCTTCTAAAAGAGTCAGCTCTGCCTGCTACTCCGGCCTGCAGCGCAGGGGGTCTCTTCTCGCGGCCGGACACAGCCGCTAAACATCCAAAAGAGTTTTTGGCCACAATGAGAGAGACCACAGGCAGCTTCGGTAATCATCCGCTTTATTTGGTGACAATATCGCTAGCCAGCAGCGCACAGGAATCTTCCTTCAATAACAAAAGCCAGACGCGTTTCAGGAGAATAACACTCCCTTCCTCAGTGGCATTGCTGCTCCAAACAATGGATAGTTTGTTCCTCGCACTAAAATGTCAATGAGTCCCGCCCACATGGGCGTAGCCAGCCTCGTGGCATCATGGTTCTCGTAGTGCAGGTAAGTTCTACTACATTGAGTGTCCGTCGTGGAGTGCAGTGAAATGAACACACAGTGGGTTGAAGTTCGACTGTTCGAACCTGCTCTGCTGCACGGCTTTCAGCTTTATTATGCCTCCGGGATATCTGCCTTCCAAAAGAGTCAGCTCTACCTGCTACTCCGGCCTGCAGCGCAGGGGGTCTCTTCTCGCGGCCGGACACAGCCGCTAAACATCCAAAAGAGTTTTTGCCCACAATGAGAGAGACCACAGGCAGCTTCGGTAATCATCCGCTTTATTTGGTGACAATATCGCTAGCCAGCAGCGCACAGGAATCTTCCTTCAATAACACAAGCCAGACGCATTTCAGGAGAATAACACTCCCTTCCTCAGTGGCATTGCTGCTCCAAACAACGGATGGTTTGTTCCTCGCACTAAAATGTCAATGAGTCCCGCCCACATGGGCGTAGCCAGCCTCGTGGCATCATGGTTCTCGTAGTGCAGGTAAGTTCTACTACATTGAGTGTCCGTCGTGGAGTGCAGTGAAATGAACACACAGTGGGTTGAAGTTCGAACCTGCTCTGCTGCACGGCTTTCAGCTTTATTATGCCTCTGGGATATCTGCCTTCCAAAAGAGTCAGCTCTACCTGCTACTCCGGCCTGCAGCGCAGGGGGTCTCTTCTCGTGGCAGGACACAGCCGCTAAACATCCGAAAGAGTTTTTGCCCACAATGAGAGAGACCACAGGCAGCTTCGGTAATCATCCGCTTTATTTGGTGACAATATCGCTAGCCAGCAGCACACAGGAATCTTCCTTCAATAACACAAGCCAGATGCGTTTCAGGAGAATAACACTCCCTTCCTCAGTGGCATTGCTGCTCCAAACAACGGATGGTTTGTTCCTCGCCCTAAAATGTCAATGAGTCCCGCCCGCATGGGCGTAGCCAGCCTCGTGGCATCATGGTTCTCGTAGTGCAGGTAAGTTCTACTACATTGAGTGTCCGTCGTGGAGTGCAGTGAAATGAACACACAGTGGGTTGAAGTTCGAACCTGCTCTGCTGCACGGCTTTCAGCTTTATTATGCCTCCGGGATATCTGCCTTCCAAAAGAGTCAGCTCTACCTGCTACTACGGCCTGCAGCGCAAGGGGTCTCTTCTCGCGGCCGGACACAGCCGCTAAACATCCAAAAGAGTTTTTGCCCACAATGAGAGAGACCACAGGCAGCTTCGGTAATCATCCGCTTTATTTGGTGACAATATCGCTAGCAAGCAGCGCACAGGAATCTTCCTTCAATAACACAAGCCAGACGCGTTTCAGGAGAATAACACTCCCTTTCTCAGTGGCATTGCTGCTCCAAACAACAGATGGTTTGTTCCTCGCACTAAAATGTCAATGAGTCCCGCCCACATGGGCGTAGCCAGCCTCGTGGCATCATGGTTCTCGTAGTGCAGGTAAGTTCTACTACATTGAGTGTCCGTCGTGGAGTGCAGTGAAATGAACACACAGTGGGTTGAAGTTCGAACCTGCTATGCTGCACGGCTTTCAGCTTTATTATGCCTCCGGGATATCTGCCTTCCAAAAGAGTCAGCTCTACCTGCTACTCCGGCCTGCAGCGCAGGGGGTCTCTTCTCGCGGCCGGACACAGCCGCTAAACACCCCTATGAGTTTTTGCCCACAATGAGAGAGACCACAGGCAGCTTTGGTAATCATCCGCTTTATTTGGTGACAATATCGCTAGCCTGCAGCGCACAGGAATCTTCCTTCAATAACACAAGCCAGACGCGTTTCAGGAGAATAACACTCCCTTCCTCAGTGGCATTGCTGCTCCAAACAACGGATGGTTTGTTCCTCGCACTAAAATGTCAATGAGTCCCGCCCACATGGGCGTAGCCAGCCTTGTGGCATCATGGTTCACGTAGTGCAGGTAAGTTCTACTACATTGAGTGTCCGTCATGGAGTGCACTGAAATGAACACACAGTGGGTTGAAGTTCGAACCTGCTCTGCTGCACGGCTTTCAGCTTTATTATGCCTCCAGGATATCTGCCTTCCAAAAGACAGCTCTACCTGCTACTCCGGCCTGCAGCGCAGGGGGTCTCTTCTCGCGGCCGGACACAGCCGCTAAACATCCAAAAGAGTTTTTACCCACAATGAGAGAGACCACAGGCAGCTTCGGTAATCATCCGCTTTATTTGGTGACAATATCGCTAGCCAGCAGCGCACAGGAATTCCTTCAATAACACAAGCCAGCCGCGTTTCAGGAGAATAACACTCCCTTCCTCAGTGGCATTGCTGCTCCAAACAACGGATGGTTTGTTCCTCGCACTAAAATGTCAATGAGTCCCGCCCACATGGGCGTAGCCAGCCTCGTGGCATCATGGTTCTCAAGTGCAGGTAAGTTCTACTACATTGAGTGTCCGTCGTGGAGTGCAGTGAAATGAACACACAGTGGGTTGAAGTTCGAACCTGCTCTGCTGCACGGCTTTCAGCTTTATTATGCCTCCGGGATATCTGCCTTCCAAAAGAGTCAGCTCTACCTGCTACTCCGGCCTGCAGCGCAGGGGGTCTCTTCTCGCGGCCGGACACAGACGCTAAACATCCAAAAGAGTTTTTGCCCACAATGAAAGAGACCACAGGCAGCTTCGGTAATCATCCGCTTTATTTGGTGACAATATCGCTAGCCAGCAGCGCACAGGAATCTTCCTTCAATAACACAAGCCAGACGCGTTTCAGGAGAATAACACTCCCTTCCTCAGTGGCATTGCTGCTCCAAACAACGGATGGTTTGTTCCTCGCACTAAAATGTCAATGAGTCCCGCCCACATGGGCGTAGCCAGCCTCGTGGCATCATGGTTCTCGTAGTGCAGGTAAGTTCTACTACATTGAGTGTCCGTCGTGGAGTGCAGTGAAATGAACACACAGTGGGTTGAAGTTCGAACCTGCTCTGCGGCACGGCTTTCAGCTTTATTATGCCTCCGGGATATCTGCCTTCCAAAAGAGTCAGCTCTACCTGCTACTCCGGCCTGCAGCGCAGGGGGTCTCTTCTCGCGGCCGGACACAGCCGCTAAACATCCAAAAGAGTTTTTGCCCACAATGAGAGAGACCACAGGCAGCTTCGGTAATCATCCACTTTATTTGGTGACAATATCGCTAGCCAGCAGCGCACAGGAATCTTCCTTCAATAACACAAGCCAGACGCGTTTCAGGAGAATAACACTCCCTTCCTCAGTGGCATTGCTGCTCCAAACAACGGATGGTTTGTTCCTCGCACTAAAATGTCAATGAGTCCCGCCCACATGGGCGTAGCCAGCCTCGTGGTATCATGGTTCTCGTAGTGCAGGTAAGTTCTACTACATTGAGTGTCCGTCGTGGAGTGCAGTGAAATGAACACACAGTGGGTTGAAGTTCGAACCTGCTCTGCTGCACGGCTTTCAGCTTTATTATGCCTCCAGGATATCTGCCTTCCAAAAGAGTCAGCTCTACCTGCTACTCCGGCCTGCAGCGCAGGGGGTCTCTTCTCGCGGCCGGACACAGCCGCTCAACATCCAAAAGAGTTTTTACCCACAATGAGAGAGACCACAGGCAGCTTCGGTAATCATCCGCTTTATTTGGTGACAATATCGCTAGCCAGCAGCGCACAGGAATTCCTTCAATAACACAAGCCAGACGCGTTTCAGGAGAATAACACTCCCTTCCTCAGTGGCATTGCTGCTCCAAACAACGGATGGTTTGTTCCTCGCACTAAAATGTCAATGAGTCCCGCCCACATGGGCGTAGACAGCCTCGTGGCATCATGGTTCTCGTAGTGCAGGTAAGTTCTACTACATTGAGTGTCCGTCGTGGAGTGCAGTGAAATGAACACACAGTGGGTTGAAGTTCGAACCTGCTCTGCTGCAAGGCTTTCAGCTTTATTATGCCTCCGGGATATCTGCCTTCCAAAAGAGTCAGCTCTACCTGCTACTCTGGCCTGCAGCGCAGGGGGTCTCTTCTCGCGGCCGGACACAGCCGCTTAACATCCAAAAGAGTTTTTGCCCACAATGAGAGAGACCACAGGCAGCTTCAGTAATCATCCGCTTTATTTGGTGACAATATCGCTTGCCAGCAGCGCACAGGAATCTTCCTTCAATAACACAAGCCAGACGCGTTTCAGGAGAATAACACTCCCTTTCTCAGTGGCATTGCTGCTCCAAACAACGGATGGTTTGTTCCTCGCACTAAAATGTCAATGAGTCCCGCCCACATGGGCGTAGCCAGCCTCGTGGCATCATGCTTCTCGTAGTGCAGGTAAGTTCTACTACATTGAGTGTCCGTCGTGGAGTGCAGTGAAATGAACACACAGTGGGTTGAAGTTCGAACCTGGTCTGCTGCACTGCTTTCAGCTTTATTATGCCTCCGGGATATCTGCCTTCCAAAAGAGTCAGCTCTACCTGCTACTCCGGCCTGCAGCGCAGGGGGTCTCTTCTCGCGGCCGGACACAGCCGCTAAACATCCAAAAGAGTTTT
>NW_028242638.1:0-131057 GCF_964263255.1 Lissotriton vulgaris | reverse complement strand
ACTCACTCTGAGTTCTCAAAAAGGGTTTCTTCACCCCGGGAAGTTAATTAAATACCATTTGGAGGCATTTAATGTTCGAGCAAAAACGGCTGATTTTCGACAAAAGAGATAACACCCCCCCCATTACGTCATGCTTCAGAAATGTGGAAAATGGTCCGTTTTCAAATGTTTTATTTTTGAAGGTCAGTTCACATTTGTAGGTGGATCATCAGTGTTAGAGCTAAAATTAGCATGTTTAAAGTGATTTTCATGCTTCCAGGGGCCCAAAACACAAGATTTATGGAATGGTTAAAAGTGCATGAAAATGGCCAATTTACTCACTCTGAGTTCTCAAAAAGGGTTTCTTCACCCCGGGAAGTTAATTAAATACCATTAGGAGGCATTTAATGTTCGAGCAAAAACAGCTGATTTTCGACAAAAGAGATAACACCCCCCCATTACGTCATGCTTCAGAAATGTGGAAAATGGTCCGTTTTCAAATGTTTTATTTTTGAACGTCAGTTCACATTTGTAGGTGGATCATCAGTGTTAGAGCTAAAATTAGCATGTTTAAAGTGATTTTCATGCTTCCAGGGGCTCCGGAAGTTAATTAAATACCATTTGGAGGCATTTAATGTTCGAGCAAAAACGGCTGATATTCGACAAAAGAGATAACACCCCCCCATTACGTCATGCTTCAGAAATGTGGAAAATGGTCCGTTTTCAAATGTTTTATTTTTGAACGTCAGTTCACATTTGTAGGTGGATCATCAGTGTTAGAGCTAAAATTAGCATGTTTAAAGTGATTTTCATGCTTCCAGGGGCTCAAAACACAAGATTAATGGAATGGTTAAAAGTGCATGAAAATGGCCAATTTACTCACTCTGAGTTCTCAAAAAGGGTTTCTTCACCCCGGGAAGTGAAATAAATACCATTTGGAGGCATTTAATGTTCGAGCAAAAACGGCTGATTTTCGACAAAAGAGATAACACCCCCCCATTACGTCATGCTTTAGAAATGTGGAAAATGGTCCGTTTTCAAATGTTTTATTTTTGAACGTCAGTTCACATTCGTAGGTGGATCATCAGTGTTAGAGCTAAAATTAGCATGTTTAAAGTGATTTTCATGCTTCCAGGGGCTCGGGAAGTTAATTAAATACCATTTGGAGGCATTTAATGTTCGAGCAAAAACGGCTGATTTTCGACAAAAGAGATAACACCCCCCCATTACGTCATGCTTCAGAAATGTGGAAAATGGTCCGTTTTCAAATGTTTTATTTTTGAACGTCAGTTCACATTTGTAGGTGGATCATCAGTGTTAGAGCTAAAATTAGCATGTTTAAAGTGATTTTCATGCTTCCAGGGGCCCAAAACACAAGATTTATGGAATGGTTAAAAGTGCATGAAAATGGCCAATTTACTCACTCTGAGTTCTCAAAAAGGGTTTCTTCACCCCGGGAAGTTAATTAAATACCATTTGGAGGCATTTAATGTTCGAGCAAAAACGGCTGATTTTCGACAAAAGAGATAACACCCCCCCATTACGTCATGCTTCAGAAATGTGGAAAATGGTCCGTTTTCAAATGTTTTATTTTTGAACGTCAGTTCACATTTGTAGGTGGATCATCAGTGTTAGAGCTAAAATTAGCATGTTTAAAGTGATTTTCATGCTTCCAGGGGCTCGGGAAGTTAATTAAATACCATTTGGAGGCCTTTAATGTTCGAGCAAAAACGGCTGATTTTCGACAAAAGAGATAACACCCCCCCATTACGTCATGCTTCAGAAATGTGGAAAATGGTCCGTTTTCAAATGTTTTATTTTTGAACGTCAGTTCACATTTGTAGGTGGATCATCAGTGTTAGAGCTAAAATTAGCATGTTTAAAGTGATTTTCATGCTTCCAGGGGCTCGGGAAGTTAATTAAATACCATTTGGAGGCATTTAATGTTCGAGCAAAAACGGCTGATTTTCGACAAAAGAGATAACACCCCCCCATTACGTCATGCTTCAGAAATGTGGAAAATGGTCCGTTTTCAAATGTTTTATTTTTGAACGTCAGTTCACATTTGTAGGTGGATCATCAGTGTTAGAGCTAAAATTAGCATGTTTAAAGTGATTTTCATGCTTCCAGGGGCCCAAAACACAAGATTAATGGAATGGTTAAAAGTGCATGAAAATGGCCAATTTACTCACTCTGAGTTCTCAAAAAGGGTTTCTTCACCCCGGGAAGTGAAATAAATACCATTTGGAGGCATTTAATGTTCGAGCAAAAACGGCTGATTTTTGACAAAAGAGATAACACCCCCCCATTACGTCATGCTTCAGAAATGTGGAAAATGGTCCGTTTTCAAATGTTTTATTTTTGAACGTCAGTTCACATTTGTAGGTGGATCATCAGTGTTAGAGCTAAAATTAGCATGTTTAAAGTGATTCTCATGCTTCCAGGGGCTCGGGAAGTTAATTAAATACCATTTGGAGGCATTTAATGTTCGAGCAAAAACGGCTGATTTTCGACAAAAGAGATAACACCCCCCCATTACGTCATGCTTCAGAAATGTGGAAAATGGTCCGTTTTCAAATGTTTTATTTTTGAACGTCAGTTCACATTTGTAGGTGGATCATCAGTGTTAGAGCTAAAATTAGCATGTTTAAAGTGATTTTCATGCTTCCAGGGGCCCAAAACACAAGATTTATGGAATGGTTAAAAGTGCATGAAAATGGCCAATTTACTCACTCTGAGTTCTCAAAAAGGGTTTCTTCACCCCGGGAAGTTAATTAAATACCATTTGGAGGCATTTAATGTTCGAGCAAAAACGGCTGATTTTCGACAAAAGAGATAACACCCCCCCATTACGTCATGCTTCAGAAATGTGGAAAATGGTCCGTTTTCAAATGTTTTATTTTTGAACGTCAGTTCACATTTGTAGGTGGATCATCAGTGTTAGAGCTAAAATTAGCATGTTTAAAGTGATTTTCATGCTTCCAGGGGCCCAAAACACAAGATTTATGGAATGGTTAAAAGTGCATGAAAATGGCCAATTTACTCACTCTGAGTTCTCAAAAAGGGTTTCTTCACCCCGGGAAGTTAATTAAATACCATTTGGAGGCATTTAATGTTCGAGCAAAAACGGCTGATTTTCGACAAAAGAGATAACACCCCCCCATTACGTCATGCTTCAGAAATGTGGAAAATGGTCCGTTTTCAAATGTTTTATTTTTGAACGTCAGTTCACATTTGTAGGTGGATCATCAGTGTTAGAGCTAAAATTAGCATGTTTAAAGTGATTTTCATGCTTCCAGGGGCTCGGGAAGTTAATTAAATACCATTTGGAGGCATTTAATGTTCGAGCAAAAACGGCTGATTTTCGACAAAAGAGATAACACCCCCCCATTACGTCATGCTTCAGAAATGTGGAAAATGGTCCGTTTTCAAATGTTTTATTTTTGAACGTCAGTTCACATTTGTAGGTGGATCATCAGTGTTAGAGCTAAAATTAGCATGTTTAAAGTGATTTTCATGCTTCCAGGGGCTCGGGAAGTTAATTAAATACCATTTGGAGGCATTTAATGTTCGAGCAAAAACGGCTGATTTTCGACAAAAGAGATAACACCCCCCCATTACGTCATGCTTCAGAAATGTAGAAAATGGTCCGTTTTCAAATGTTTTATTTTTGAACGTCAGTTCACATTTGTAGGTGGATCATCAGTGTTAGAGCTAAAATTAGCATGTTTAAAGTGATTTTCATGCTTCCAGGGGCCCAAAACACAAGATTAATGGAATGGTTAAAAGTGCATGAAAATGGCCAATTTACTCACTCTGAGTTCTCAAAAAGGGTTTCTTCACCCCGGGAAGTGAAATAAATACCATTTGGAGGCATTTAATGTTCGAGCAAAAACGGCTGATTTTCGACAAAAGAGATAACACCCCCCCATTACGTCATGCTTCAGAAATGTGGAAAATGGTCCGTTTTCAAATGTTTTATTTTTGAACGTCAGTTCACATTTGTAGGTGGATCATCAGTGTTAGAGCTAAAATTAGCATGTTTAAAGTGATTTTCATGCTTCCAGGGGCTCGGGAAGTTAATTAAATACCATTTGGAGGCATTTAATGTTCGAGCAAAAACGGCTGATTTTCGACAAAAGAGATAACACCCCCCCATTACGTCATGCTTCAAAAATGTGGAAAATGGTCCGTTTTCAAATGTTTTATTTTTGAACGTCAGTTCACATTTGTAGGTGGATCATCAGTGTTAGAGCTAAAATTAGCATGTTTAAAGTGATTTTCATGCTTCCAGGGGCCCAAAACACAAGATTTATGGAATGGTTAAAAGTGCATGAAAATGGCCAATTTACTCATTCTGAGTTCTCAAAAAGGGTTTCTTCACCCCGGGAAGTTAATTAAATACCATTTGGAGGCATTTAATGTTCGAGCAAAAACGGCTGATTTTCGACAAAAGAGATAACACCCCCCCATTACGTCATGCTTCAGAAATGTGGAAAATGGTCCGTTTTCAAATGTTTTATTTTTGAACGTCAGTTCACATTTGTAGGTGGATCATCAGTGTTAGAGCTAAAATTAGCATGTTTAAAGTGATTTTCATGCTTCCAGGGGCCCAAAACACAAGATTTATGGAATGGTTAAAAGTGCATGAAAATGGCCAATTTACTCACTCTGAGTTCTCAAAAAGGGTTTCTTCACCCCGGGAAGTTAATTAAATACCATTTGGAGGCATTTAATGTTCGAGCAAAAACGGCTGATTTTCGACAAAAGAGATAACACCCCCCCATTACGTCATGCTTCAGAAATGTGGAAAATGGTCCGTTTTCAAATGTTTTATTTTTGAACGTCAGTTCACATTTGTAGGTGGATCATCAGTGTTAGAGCTAAAATTAGCATGTTTAAAGTGATTTTCATGCTTCCAGGGGCTCGGGAAGTTAATTAAATACCATTTGGAGGCATTTAATGTTCGAGCAAAAACGGCTGATTTTCGACAAAAGAGATAACACCCCCCCCATTACGTCATGCTTCAGAAATGTGGAAAATGGTCCGTTTTCAAATGTTTTATTTTTGAACGTCAGTTCACATTTGTAGGTGGATCATCAGTGTTAGAGCTAAAATTAGCATGTTTAAAGTGATTTTCATGCTTCCAGGGGCCCAAAACACAAGATTAATGGAATGGTTAAAAGTGCATGAAAATGGCCAATTTACTCACTCTGAGTTCTCAAAAAGGGTTTCTTCACCCCGGGAAGTGAAATAAATACCATTTGGAGGCATTTAATGTTCGAGCAAAAACGGCTGATTTTCGACAAAAGAGATAACACCCCCCCATTACTTCATGCTTCAGAAATGTGGAAAATGGTCCGTTTTCAAATGTTTTATTTTTGAACGTCAGTTCACATTCGTAGGTGGATCATCAGTGTTAGAGCTAAAATTAGCATGTTTAAAGTGATTTTCATGCTTCCAGGGGCTCGGGAAGTTAATTAAATACCATTTGGAGGCATTTAATGTTCGAGCAAAAACGGCTGATTTTCGACAAAAGAGATAACACCCCCCATTACGTCATGCTTCAGAAATGTGGAAAATGGTCCGTTTTCAAATGTTTTATTTTTGAACGTCAGTTCACATTTGTAGGTGGATCATCAGTGTTAGAGCTAAAATTAGCATGTTTAAAGTGATTTTCATGCTTCCAGGGGCCCAAAACACAAGATTTATGGAATGGTTAAAAGTGCATGAAAATGGCCAATTTACTCACTCTGAGTTCTCAAAAAGGGTTTCTTCACCCCGGGAAGTTAATTAAATACCATTTGGAGGCATTTAATGTTCAAGCAAAAACGGCTGATTTTCGACAAAAGAGATAACACCCCCCCATTACGTCATGCTTCAGAAATGTGGAAAATGGTCCGTTTTCAAATGTTTTATTTTTGAACGTCAGTTCACATTTGTAGGTGGATCATCAGTGTTAGAGCTAAAATTAGCATGTTTAAAGTGATTTTCATGCTTCCAGGGGCTCGGGAAGTTAATTAAATACCATTTGGAGGCCTTTAATGTTCGAGCAAAAACGGCTGATTTTCGACAAAAGAGATAACACCCCCCCATTACGTCATGCTTCAGAAATGTGGAAAATGGTCCGTTTTCAAATGTTTTATTTTTGAACGTCAGTTCACATTTGTAGGTGGATCATCAGTGTTAGAGCTAAAATTAGCATGTTTAAAGTGATTTTCATGCTTCCAGGGGCTCGGGAAGTTAATTAAATACCATTTGGAGGCATTTAATGTTCGAGCAAAAACGGCTGATTTTCGACAAAAGAGATAACACCCCCCCATTACGTCATGCTTCAGAAATGTGGAAAATGGTCCGTTTTCAAATGTTTTATTTTTGAACGTCAGTTCACATTTGTAGGTGGATCATCAGTGTTAGAGCTAAAATTAGCATGTTTAAAGTGATTTTCATGCTTCCAGGGGCCCAAAACACAAGATTAATGGAATGGTTAAAAGTGCATGAAAATGGCCAATTTACTCACTCTGAGTTCTCAAAAAGGGTTTCTTCACCCCGGGAAGTGAAATAAATACCATTTGGAGGCATTTAATGTTCGAGCAAAAACGGCTGATTTTCGACAAAAGAGATAACACCCCCCCATTACGTCATGCTTCAGAAATGTGGAAAATGGTCCGTTTTCAAATGTTTTATTTTTGAACGTCAGTTCACATTTGTAGGTGGATCATCAGTGTTAGAGCTAAAATTAGCATGTTTAAAGTGATTTTCATGCTTCCAGGGGCTCGGGAAGTTAATTAAATACCATTTGGAGGCATTTAATGTTCGAGCAAAAACGGCTGATTTTCGACAAAAGAGATAACACCCCCCCATTACGTCATGCTTCAGAAATGTGGAAAATGGTCCGTTTTCAAATGTTTTATTTTTGAACGTCAGTTCACATTTGTAGGTGGATCATCAGTGTTAGAGCTAAAATTAGCATGTTTAAAGTGATTTTCATGCTTCCAGGGGCCCAAAACACAAGATTTATGGAATGGTTAAAAGTGCATGAAAATGGCCAATTTACTCACTCTGAGTTCTCAAAAAGGGTTTCTTCACCCCGGGAAGTTAATTAAATACCATTTGGAGGCATTTAATGTTCGAGCAAAAACGGCTGATTTTCGACAAAAGAGATAACACCCCCCCATTACGTCATGCTTCAGAAATGTGGAAAATGGTCCGTTTTCAAATGTTTTATTTTTGAACGTCAGTTCACATTTGTAGGTGGATCATCAGTGTTAGAGCTAAAATTAGCATGTTTAAAGTGATTTTCATGCTTCCAGGGGCCCAAAACACAAGATTTATGGAATGGTTAAAAGTGCATGAAAATGGCCAATTTACTCACTCTGAGTTCTCAAAAAGGGTTTCTTCACCCCGGGAAGTTAATTAAATACCATTTGGAGGCATTTAATGTTCGAGCAAAAACGGCTGATTTTCGACAAAAGAGATAACACCCCCCCCATTACGTCATGCTTCAGAAATGTGGAAAATGGTCCGTTTTCAAATGTTTTATTTTTGAACGTCAGTTCACATTTGTAGGTGGATCATCAGTGTTAGAGCTAAAATTAGCATGTTTAAAGTGATTTTCATGCTTCCAGGGGCTCGGGAAGTTAATTAAATACCATTTGGAGGCATTTAATGTTCGAGCAAAAACGGCTGATTTTCGACAAAAGAGATAACACCCCCCCCATTACGTCATGCTTCAGAAATGTGGAAAATGGTCCGTTTTCAAATGTTTTATTTTTGAACGTCAGTTCACATTTGTAGGTGGATCATCAGTGTTAGAGCTAAAATTAGCATGTTTAATGTGATTTTCATGCTTCCAGGGGCCCAAAACACAAGATTAATGGAATGGTTAAAAGTGCATGAAAATGGCCAATTTACTCACTCTGAGTTCTCAAAAAGGGTTTCTTCACCCCGGGAAGTGAAATAAATACCATTTGGAGGCATTTAATGTTCGAGCAAAAACGGCTGATTTTCGACAAAAGAGATAACACCCCCCCATTACTTCATGCTTCAGAAATGTGGAAAATGGTCCGTTTTCAAATGTTTTATTTTTGAACGTCAGTTCACATTCGTAGGTGGATCATCAGTGTTAGAGCTAAAATTAGCATGTTTAAAGTGATTTTCATGCTTCCAGGGGCTCGGGAAGTTAATTAAATACCATTTGGAGGCATTTAATGTTCGAGCAAAAACGGCTGATTTTCGACAAAAGAGATAACACCCCCCATTACGTCATGCTTCAGAAATGTGGAAAATGGTCCGTTTTCAAATGTTTTATTTTTGAACGTCAGTTCACATTTGTAGGTGGATCATCAGTGTTAGAGCTAAAATTAGCATGTTTAAAGTGATTTTCATGCTTCCAGGGGCCCAAAACACAAGATTTATGGAATGGTTAAAAGTGCATGAAAATGGCCAATTTACTCACTCTGAGTTCTCAAAAAGGGTTTCTTCACCCCGGGAAGTTAATTAAATACCATTTGGAGGCATTTAATGTTCAAGCAAAAACGGCTGATTTTCGACAAAAGAGATAACACCCCCCCATTACGTCATGCTTCAGAAATGTGGAAAATGGTCCGTTTTCAAATGTTTTATTTTTGAACGTCAGTTCACATTTGTAGGTGGATCATCAGTGTTAGAGCTAAAATTAGCATGTTTAAAGTGATTTTCATGCTTCCAGGGGCTCGGGAAGTTAATTAAATACCATTTGGAGGCATTTAATGTTCGAGCAAAAACGGCTGATTTTCGACAAAAGAGATAACACCCCCCCATTACGTCATGCTTCAGAAATGTGGAAAATGGTCCGTTTTCAAATGTTTTATTTTTGAACGTCAGTTCACATTTGTAGGTGGATCATCAGTGTTAGAGCTAAAATTAGCATGTTTAAAGTGATTTTCATGCTTCCAGGGGCTCGGGAAGTTAATTAAATACCATTTGGAGGCATTTAATGTTCGAGCAAAAACGGCTGATTTTCGACAAAAGAGATAACACCCCCCCCATTACGTCATGCTTCAGAAATGTGGAAAATGGTCCGTTTTCAAATGTTTTATTTTTGAACGTCAGTTCACATTTGTAGGTGGATCATCAGTGTTAGAGCTAAAATTAGCATGTTTAAAGTGATTTTCATGCTTCCAGGGGCCCAAAACACAAGATTAATGGAATGGTTAAAAGTGCATGAAAATGGCCAATTTACTCACTCTGAGTTCTCAAAAAGGGTTTCTTCACCCCGGGAAGTGAAATAAATTCCATTTGGAGGCATTTAATGTTCGAGCAAAAACGGCTGATTTTCGACAAAAGAGATAACACCCCCCCATTACGTCATGCTTCAGAAATGTGGAAAATGGTCCGTTTTCAAATGTTTTATTTTTGAACGTCAGTTCACATTTGTAGGTGGATCATCAGTGTTAGAGCTAAAATTAGCATGTTTGAAGTGATTTTCATGCTTCCAGGGGCCCAAAACACAAGATTTATGGAATGGTTAAAAGTGCATGAAAATGGCCAATTTACTCACTCTGAGTTCTCAAAAAGGGTTTCTTCACCCCGGGAAGTTAATTAAATACCATTTGGAGGCATTTAATGTTCGAGCAAAAACGGCTGATTTTCGACAAAAGAGATAACACCATTACGTCATGCTTCAGAAATGTGGAAAATGGTCCGTTTTCAAATGTTTTATTTTTGAACGTCAGTTCACATTTGTAGGTGGATCATCAGTGTTAGAGCTAAAATTAGCATGTTTAAAGTGATTTTCATGCTTCCAGGGGCCCAAAACACAAGATTTATGGAATGGTTAAAAGTGCATGAAAATGGCCAATTTACTCACTCTGAGTTCTCAAAAAGGGTTTCTTCACCCCGGGAAGTTAATTAAATACCATTTGGAGGCATTTAATGTTCGAGCAAAAACGGCTGATTTTCGACAAAAGAGATAACACCCCCCCATTACGTCATGCTTCAGAAATGTGGAAAATGGTCCGTTTTCAAATGTTTTATTTTTGAACGTCAGTTCACATTTGTAGGTGGATCATCAGTGTTAGAGCTAAAATTAGCATGTTTAAAGTGATTTTCATGCTTCCAGGGGCTCGGGAAGTTAATTAAATACCATTTGGAGGCATTTAATGTTCGAGCAAAAACGGCTGATTTTCGACAAAAGAGATAACACCCCCCCATTACGTCATGCTTCAGAAATGTGGAAAATGGTCCGTTTTCAAATGTTTTATTTTTGAACGTCAGTTCACATTTGTAGGTGGATCATCAGTGTTAGAGCTAAAATTAGCATGTTTAAAGTGATTTTCATGCTTCCAGGGGCCCAAAACACAAGATTTATGGAATGATTAAAAGTGCATGAAAATGGCCAATTTACTCACTCTGAGTTCTCAAAAAGGGTTTCTTCACCCCGGGAAGTTAATTAAATACCATTTGGAGGCATTTAATATTCGAGCAAAAACGGCTGATTTTCGACAAAAGAGATAACACCCCCCCATTACGTCATGCTTCAGAAATGTGGAAAATGGTCCGTTTTCAAATGTTTTATTTTTGAACGTCAGTTCACATTTGTAGGTGGATCATCAGTGTTAGAGCTAAAATTAGCATGTTTAAAGTGATTTTCATGCTTCCAGGGGCTCGGGAAGTTAATTAAATACCATTTGGAGGCATTTAATGTTCGAGCAAAAACGGCTGATTTTCGACAAAAGAGATAACACCCCCCCATTACGTCATGCTTCAGAAATGTGGAAAATGGTCCGTTTTCAAATGTTTTATTTTTGAACGTCAGTTCACATTTGTAGGTGGATCATCAGTGTTAGAGCTAAAATTAGCATGTTTAAAGTGATTTTCATGCTTCCAGGGGCTCGGGAAGTTAATTAAATACCATTTGGAGGCATTTAATGTTCGAGCAAAAACGGCTGATTTTCGACAAAAGAGATAACACCCCCCCATTACGTCATGCTTCAGAAATGTAGAAAATGGTCCGTTTTCAAATGTTTTATTTTTGAACGTCAGTTCACATTTGTAGGTGGATCATCAGTGTTAGAGCTAAAATTAGCATGTTTAAAGTGATTTTCATGCTTCCAGGGGCCCAAAACACAAGATTAATGGAATGGTTAAAAGTGCATGAAAATGGCCAATTTACTCACTCTGAGTTCTCAAAAAGGGTTTCTTCACCCCGGGAAGTGAAATAAATACCATTTGGAGGCATTTAATGTTCGAGCAAAAACGGCTGATTTTCGACAAAAGAGATAACACCCCCCCATTACGTCATGCTTCAGAAATGTGGAAAATGGTCCGTTTTCAAATGTTTTATTTTTGAACGTCAGTTCACATTTGTAGGTGGATCATCAGTGTTAGAGCTAAAATTAGCATGTTTAAAGTGATTTTCATGCTTCCAGGGGCTCGGGAAGTTAATTAAATACCATTTGGAGGCATTTAATGTTCGAGCAAAAACGGCTGATTTTCGACAAAAGAGATAACACCCCCCCATTACGTCATGCTTCAGAAATGTGGAAAATGGTCCGTTTTCAAATGTTTTATTTTTGAACGTCAGTTCACATTTGTAGGTGGATCATCAGTGTTAGAGCTAAAATTAGCATGTTTAAAGTGATTTTCATGCTTCCAGGGGCCCAAAACACAAGATTTATGGAATGGTTAAAAGTGCATGAAAATGGCCAATTTACTCACTCTGAGTTCTCAAAAAGGGTTTCTTCACCCCGGGAAGTTAATTAAATACCATTTGGAGGCATTTAATGTTCGAGCAAAAACGGCTGATTTTCGACAAAAGAGATAACACCCCCCCATTACGTCATGCTTCAGAAATGTGGAAAATGGTCCGTTTTCAAATGTTTTATTTTTGAACGTCAGTTCACATTTGTAGGTGGATCATCAGTGTTAGAGCTAAAATTAGCATGTTTAAAGTGATTTTCATGCTTCCAGGGGCCCAAAACACAAGATTTATGGAATGGTTAAAAGTGCATGAAAATGGCCAATTTACTCACTCTGAGTTCTCAAAAAGGGTTTCTTCACCCCGGGAAGTTAATTAAATACCATTTGGAGGCATTTAATGTTCGAGCAAAAACGGCTGATTTTCGACAAAAGAGATAACACCCCCCCATTACGTCATGCTTCAGAAATGTGGAAAATGGTCCGTTTTCAAATGTTTTATTTTTGAACGTCAGTTCACATTTGTAGGTGGATCATCAGTGTTAGAGCTAAAATTAGCATGTTTAAAGTGATTTTCATGCTTCCAGGGGCTCGGGAAGTTAATTAAATACCATTTGGAGGCATTTAATGTTCGAGCAAAAACGGCTGATTTTCGACAAAAGAGATAACACCCCCCCCATTACGTCATGCTTCAGAAATGTGGAAAATGGTCCGTTTTCAAATGTTTTATTTTTGAACGTCAGTTCACATTTGTAGGTGGATCATCAGTGTTAGAGCTAAAATTAGCATGTTTAAAGTGATTTTCATGCTTCCAGGGGCCCAAAACACAAGATTAATGGAATGGTTAAAAGTGCATGAAAATGGCCAATTTACTCACTCTGAGTTCTCAAAAAGGGTTTCTTCACCCCGGGAAGTGAAATAAATACCATTTGGAGGCATTTAATGTTCGAGCAAAAACGGCTGATTTTCGACAAAAGAGATAACACCCCCCCATTACTTCATGCTTCAGAAATGTGGAAAATGGTCCGTTTTCAAATGTTTTATTTTTGAACGTCAGTTCACATTCGTAGGTGGATCATCAGTGTTAGAGCTAAAATTAGCATGTTTAAAGTGATTTTCATGCTTCCAGGGGCTCGGGAAGTTAATTAAATACCATTTGGAGGCATTTAATGTTCGAGCAAAAACGGCTGATTTTCGACAAAAGAGATAACACCCCCCATTACGTCATGCTTCAGAAATGTGGAAAATGGTCCGTTTTCAAATGTTTTATTTTTGAACGTCAGTTCACATTTGTAGGTGGATCATCAGTGTTAGAGCTAAAATTAGCATGTTTAAAGTGATTTTCATGCTTCCAGGGGCCCAAAACACAAGATTTATGGAATGGTTAAAAGTGCATGAAAATGGCCAATTTACTCACTCTGAGTTCTCAAAAAGGGTTTCTTCACCCCGGGAAGTTAATTAAATACCATTTGGAGGCATTTAATGTTCAAGCAAAAACGGCTGATTTTCGACAAAAGAGATAACACCCCCCCATTACGTCATGCTTCAGAAATGTGGAAAATGGTCCGTTTTCAAATGTTTTATTTTTGAACGTCAGTTCACATTTGTAGGTGGATCATCAGTGTTAGAGCTAAAATTAGCATGTTTAAAGTGATTTTCATGCTTCCAGGGGCTCGGGAAGTTAATTAAATACCATTTGGAGGCCTTTAATGTTCGAGCAAAAACGGCTGATTTTCGACAAAAGAGATAACACCCCCCCATTACGTCATGCTTCAGAAATGTGGAAAATGGTCCGTTTTCAAATGTTTTATTTTTGAACGTCAGTTCACATTTGTAGGTGGATCATCAGTGTTAGAGCTAAAATTAGCATGTTTAAAGTGATTTTCATGCTTCCAGGGGCTCGGGAAGTTAATTAAATACCATTTGGAGGCATTTAATGTTCGAGCAAAAACGGCTGATTTTCGACAAAAGAGATAACACCCCCCCATTACGTCATGCTTCAGAAATGTGGAAAATGGTCCGTTTTCAAATGTTTTATTTTTGAACGTCAGTTCACATTTGTAGGTGGATCATCAGTGTTAGAGCTAAAATTAGCATGTTTAAAGTGATTTTCATGCTTCCAGGGGCCCAAAACACAAGATTAATGGAATGGTTAAAAGTGCATGAAAATGGCCAATTTACTCACTCTGAGTTCTCAAAAAGGGTTTCTTCACCCCGGGAAGTGAAATAAATACCATTTGGAGGCATTTAATGTTCGAGCAAAAACGGCTGATTTTCGACAAAAGAGATAACACCCCCCCATTACGTCATGCTTCAGAAATGTGGAAAATGGTCCGTTTTCAAATGTTTTATTTTTGAACGTCAGTTCACATTTGTAGGTGGATCATCAGTGTTAGAGCTAAAATTAGCATGTTTAAAGTGATTCTCATGCTTCCAGGGGCTCGGGAAGTTAATTAAATACCATTTGGAGGCATTTAATGTTCGAGCAAAAACGGCTGATTTTCGACAAAAGAGATAACACCCCCCCATTACGTCATGCTTCAGAAATGTGGAAAATGGTCCGTTTTCAAATGTTTTATTTTTGAACGTCAGTTCACATTTGTAGGTGGATCATCAGTGTTAGAGCTAAAATTAGCATGTTTAAAGTGATTTTCATGCTTCCAGGGGCCCAAAACACAAGATTTATGGAATGGTTAAAAGTGCATGAAAATGGCCAATTTACTCACTCTGAGTTCTCAAAAAGGGTTTCTTCAACCCGGGAAGTTAATTAAATACCATTTGGAGGCATTTAATGTTCGAGCAAAAACGGCTGATTTTCGACAAAAGAGATAACACCCCCCCATTACGTCATGCTTCAGAAATGTGGAAAATGGTCCGTTTTCAAATGTTTTATTTTTGAACGTCAGTTCACATTTGTAGGTGGATCATCAGTGTTAGAGCTAAAATTAGCATGTTTAAAGTGATTTTCATGCTTCCAGGGGCCCAAAACACAAGATTTATGGAATGGTTAAAAGTGCATGAAAATGGCCAATTTACTCACTCTGAGTTCTCAAAAAGGGTTTCTTCACCCCGGGAAGTTAATTAAATACCATTTGGAGGCATTTAATGTTCGAGCAAAAACGGCTGATTTTCGACAAAAGAGATAACACCCCCCCATTACGTCATGCTTCAGAAATGTGGAAAATGGTCCGTTTTCAAATGTTTTATTTTTGAACGTCAGTTCACATTTGTAGGTGGATCATCAGTGTTAGAGCTAAAATTAGCATGTTTAAAGTGATTTTCATGCTTCCAGGGGCTCGGGAAGTTAATTAAATACCATTTGGAGGCATTTAATGTTCGAGCAAAAACGGCTGATTTTCGACAAAAGAGATAACACCCCCCCATTACGTCATGCTTCAGAAATGTGGAAAATGGTCCGTTTTCAAATGTTTTATTTTTGAACGTCAGTTCACATTTGTAGGTGGATCATCAGTGTTAGAGCTAAAATTAGCATGTTTAAAGTGATTTTCATGCTTCCAGGGGCCCAAAACACAAGATTTATGAAATGGTTAAAAGTGCATGAAAATGGCCAATTTACTCACGCTGAGTTCTCAAAAAGGGTTTCTTCACCCCGGGAAGTTAATTAAATACCATTTGGAGGCATTTAATGTTCGAGCAAAAACGGCTGATTTTCGACAAAAGAGATAACACCCCCCCATTACGTCATGCTTCAGAAATGTGGAAAATGGTCCGTTTTCAAATGTTTTATTTTTGAACGTCAGTTCACATTTGTAGGTGGATCATCAGTGTTAGAGCTAAAATTAGCATGTTTAAAGTGATTTTCATGCTTCCAGGGGCCCAAAACACAAGATTTATGGAATGGTTAAAAGTGCATGAAAATGGCCAATTTACTCACTCTGAGTTCTCAAAAAGGGTTTCTTCACCCCGGGAAGTTAATTAAATACCATTTGGAGGCATTTAATGTTCGAGCAAAAACGGCTGATTTTCGACAAAAGAGATAACACCCCCCCATTACGTCATGCTTCAGAAATGTGGAAAATGGTCCGTTTTCAAATGTTTTATTTTTGAACGTCAGTTCACATTTGTAGGTGGATCATCAGTGTTAGAGCTAAAATTAGCATGTTTAAAGTGATTTTCATGCTTCCAGGGGCTCGGGAAGTTAATTAAATACCATTTGGAGGCATTTAATGTTCGAGCAAAAACGGCTGATTTTCGACAAAAGAGATAACACCCCCCCATTACGTCATGCTTCAGAAATGTGGAAAATGGTCCGTTTTCAAATGTTTTATTTTTGAACGTCAGTTCACATTTGTAGGTGGATCATCAGTGTTAGAGCTAAAATTAGCATGTTTAAAGTGATTTTCATGCTTCCAGGGGCTCGGGAAGTTAATTAAATACCATTTGGAGGCATTTAATGTTCGAGCAAAAACGGCTGATTTTCGACAAAAGAGATAACACCCCCCCATTACGTCATGCTTCAGAAATGTGGAAAATGGTCTGTTTTCAAATGTTTTATTTTTGAACGTCAGTTCACATTTGTAGGTGGATCATCAGTGTTAGAGCTAAAATTAGCATGTTTAAAGTGATTTTCATGCTTCCAGGGGCCCAAAACACAAGATTTATGGAATGGTTAAAAGTGCATGAAAATGGCCAATTTACTCACTCTGAGTTCTCAAAAAGGGTTTCTTCACCCCGGGAAGTTAATTAAATACCATTTGGAGGCATTTAATGTTCGAGCAAAAACGGCTGATTTTCGACAAAAGAGATAACACCCCCCCATTACGTCATGCTTCAGAAATGTGGAAAATGGTCCGTTTTCAAATGTTTTATTTTTGAACGTCAGTTCACATTTGTAGGTGGATCATCAGTGTTAGAGCTAAAATTAGCATGTTTAAAGTGATTTTCATGCTTCCAGGGGCTCGGGAAGTTAATTAAATACCATTTGGAGGCATTTAATGTTCGAGCAAAAACGGCTGATTTTCGACAAAAGAGATAACACCCCCCCATTACGTCATGCTTCAGAAATGTGGAAAATGGTCCGTTTTCAAATGTTTTATTTTTGAACGTCAGTTCACATTTGTAGGTGGATCATCAGTGTTAGAGCTAAAATTAGCATGTTTAAAGTGATTTTCATGCTTCCAGGGGCTCGGGAAGTTAATTAAATACCATTTGGAGGCATTTAATGTTCGAGCAAAAACGGCTGATTTTCGACAAAAGAGATAACACCCCCCCATTACGTCATGCTTCAGAAATGTGGAAAATGGTCCGTTTTCAAATGTTTTATTTTTGAACGTCAGTTCACATTTGTAGGTGGATCATCAGTGTTAGAGCTAAAATTAGCATGTTTAAAGTGATTTTCATGCTTCCAGGGGCCCAAAACACAAGATTAATGGAATGGTTAAAAGTGCATGAAAATGGCCAATTTACTCACTCTGAGTTCTCAAAAAGGGTTTCTTCACCCCGGGAAGTGAAATAAATTCCATTTGGAGGCATTTAATGTTCGAGCAAAAACGGCTGATTTTCGACAAAAGAGATAACACCCCCCCATTACGTCATGCTTCAGAAATGTGGAAAATGGTCCGTTTTCAAATGTTTTATTTTTGAACGTCAGTTCACATTTGTAGGTGGATCATCAGTGTTAGAGCTAAAATTAGCATGTTTAAAGTGATTTTCATGCTTCCAGGGGCTCGGGAAGTTAATTAAATACCATTTGGAGGCATTTAATGTTCGAGCAAAAACGGCTGATTTTCGAAAAAAAGAGATAACACCCCCCCATTACGTCATGCTTCAGAAATGTGGAAAATGGTCAGTTTTCAAATGTTTTATTTTTGAACGTCAGTTCACATTTGTAGGTGGATCATCAGTGTTAGAGCTAAAATTAGCATGTTTAAAGTGATTTTCATGCTTCCAGGGGCCCAAAACACAAGATTTATGGAATGGTTAAAAGTGCATGAAAATGGCCAATTTACTCACTCTGAGTTCTCAAAAAGGGTTTCTTCACCCCGGGAAGTTAATTAAATACCATTTGGAGGCATTTAATGTTCGAGCAAAAACGGCTGATTTTCGACAAAAGAGATAACACCCCCCCCATTACGTCATGCTTCAGAAATGTGGAAAATGGTCCGTTTTCAAATGTTTTATTTTTGAACGTCAGTTCACATTTGTAGGTGGATCATCAGTGTTAGAGCTAAAATTAGCATGTTTAAAGTGATTTTCATGCTTCCAGGGGCCCAAAACACAAGATTTATGGAATGGTTAAAAGTGCATGAAAATGGCCAATTTACTCACTCTGAGTTCTCAAAAAGGGTTTCTTCACCCCGGGAAGTTAATTAAATACCATTTGGAGGCATTTAATGTTCGAGCAAAAACGGCTGATTTTCGACAAAAGAGATAACACCCCCCCATTACGTCATGCTTCAGAAATGTGGAAAATGGTCCGTTTTCAAATGTTTTATTTTTGAACGTCAGTTCACATTTGTAGGTGGATCATCAGTGTTAGAGCTAAAATTAGCATGTTTAAAGTGATTTTCATGCTTCCAGGGGCTCCGGAAGTTAATTAAATACCATTTGGAGGCATTTAATGTTCGAGCAAAAACGGCTGATTTTCGACAAAAGAGATAACACCCCCCCATTACGTCATGCTTCAGAAATGTGGAAAATGGTCCGTTTTCAAATGTTTTATTTTTGAACGTCAGTTCACATTTGTAGGTGGATCATCAGTGTTAGAGCTAAAATTAGCATGTTTAAAGTGATTTTCATGCTTCCAGGGGCTCAAAACACAAGATTAATGGAATGGTTAAAAGTGCATGAAAATGGCCAATTTACTCACTCTGAGTTCTCAAAAAGGGTTTCTTCACCCCGGGAAGTGAAATAAATACCATTTGGAGGCATTTAATGTTCGAGCAAAAACGGCTGATTTTCGACAAAAGAGATAACACCCCCCCATTACGTCATGCTTTAGAAATGTGGAAAATGGTCCGTTTTCAAATGTTTTATTTTTGAACGTCAGTTCACATTCGTAGGTGGATCATCAGTGTTAGAGCTAAAATTAGCATGTTTAAAGTGATTTTCATGCTTCCAGGGGCTCGGGAAGTTAATTAAATACCATTTGGAGGCATTTAATGTTCGAGCAAAAACGGCTGATTTTCGACAAAAGAGATAACACCCCCCCATTACGTCATGCTTCAGAAATGTGGAAAATGGTCCGTTTTCAAATGTTTTATTTTTGAACGTCAGTTCACATTTGTAGGTGGATCATCAGTGTTAGAGCTAAAATTAGCATGTTTAAAGTGATTTTCATGCTTCCAGGGGCCCAAAAAACAAGATTTATGGAATGGTTAAAAGTGCATGAAAATGGCCAATTTACTCACTCTGAGTTCTCAAAAAGGGTTTCTTCACCCCGGGAAGTTAATTAAATACCATTTGGAGGCATTTAATGTTCGAGCAAAAACGGCTGATTTTCGACAAAAGAGATAACACCCCCCCATTACGTCATGCTTCAGAAATGTGGAAAATGGTCCGTTTTCAAATGTTTTATTTTTGAACGTCAGTTCACATTTGTAGGTGGATCATCAGTGTTAGAGCTAAAATTAGCATGTTTAAAGTGATTTTCATGCTTCCAGGGGCTCGGGAAGTTAATTAAATACCATTTGGAGGCCTTTAATGTTCGAGCAAAAACGGCTGATTTTCGACAAAAGAGATAACACCCCCCCATTACGTCATGCTTCAGAAATGTGGAAAATGGTCCGTTTTCAAATGTTTTATTTTTGAACGTCAGTTCACATTTGTAGGTGGATCATCAGTGTTAGAGCTAAAATTAGCATGTTTAAAGTGATTTTCATGCTTCCAGGGGCTCGGGAAGTTAATTAAATACCATTTGGAGGCATTTAATGTTCGAGCAAAAACGGCTGATTTTCGACAAAAGAGATAACACCCCCCCATTACGTCATGCTTCAGAAATGTGGAAAATGGTCCGTTTTCAAATGTTTTATTTTTGAACGTCAGTTCACATTTGTAGGTGGATCATCAGTGTTAGAGCTAAAATTAGCATGTTTAAAGTGATTTTCATGCTTCCAGGGGCCCAAAACACAAGATTAATGGAATGGTTAAAAGTGCATGAAAATGGCCAATTTACTCACTCTGAGTTCTCAAAAAGGGTTTCTTCACCCCGGGAAGTGAAATAAATACCATTTGGAGGCATTTAATGTTCGAGCAAAAACGGCTGATTTTCGACAAAAGAGATAACACCCCCCCATTACGTCATGCTTCAGAAATGTGGAAAATGGTCCGTTTTCAAATGTTTTATTTTTGAACGTCAGTTCACATTTGTAGGTGGATCATCAGTGTTAGAGCTAAAATTAGCATGTTTAAAGTGATTCTCATGCTTCCAGGGGCTCGGGAAGTTAATTAAATACCATTTGGAGGCATTTAATGTTCGAGCAAAAACGGCTGATTTTCGACAAAAGAGATAACACCCCCCCATTACGTCATGCTTCAGAAATGTGGAAAATGGTCCGTTTTCAAATGTTTTATTTTTGAACGTCAGTTCACATTTGTAGGTGGATCATCAGTGTTAGAGCTAAAATTAGCATGTTTAAAGTGATTTTCATGCTTCCAGGGGCCCAAAACACAAGATTTATGGAATGGTTAAAAGTGCATGAAAATGGCCAATTTACTCACTCTGAGTTCTCAAAAAGGGTTTCTTCACCCCGGGAAGTTAATTAAATACCATTTGGAGGCATTTAATGTTCGAGCAAAAACGGCTGATTTTCGACAAAAGAGATAACACCCCCCCATTACGTCATGCTTCAGAAATGTGGAAAATGGTCCGTTTTCAAATGTTTTATTTTTGAACGTCAGTTCACATTTGTAGGTGGATCATCAGTGTTAGAGCTAAAATTAGCATGTTTAAAGTGATTTTCATGCTTCCAGGGGCCCAAAACACAAGATTTATGGAATGGTTAAAAGTGCATGAAAATGGCCAATTTACTCACTCTGAGTTCTCAAAAAGGGTTTCTTCACCCCGGGAAGTTAATTAAATACCATTTGGAGGCATTTAATGTTCGAGCAAAAACGGCTGATTTTCGACAAAAGAGATAACACCCCCCCATTACGTCATGCTTCAGAAATGTGGAAAATGGTCCGTTTTCAAATGTTTTATTTTTGAACGTCAGTTCACATTTGTAGGTGGATCATCAGTGTTAGAGCTAAAATTAGCATGTTTAAAGTGATTTTCATGCTTCCAGGGGCTCGGGAAGTTAAATAAATACCATTTGGAGGCATTTAATGTTCGAGCAAAAACGGCTGATTTTCGACAAAAGAGATAACACCCCCCCATTACGTCATGCTTCAGAAATGTGGAAAATGGTCCGTTTTCAAATGTTTTATTTTTGAACGTCAGTTCACATTTGTAGGTGGATCATCAGTGTTAGAGCTAAAATTAGCATGTTTAAAGTGATTTTCATGCTTCCAGGGGCCCAAAACACAAGATTTATGGAATGATTAAAAGTGCATGAAAATGGCCAATTTACTCACTCTGAGTTCTCAAAAAGGGTTTCTTCACCCCGGGAAGTTAATTAAATACCATTTGGAGGCATTTAATATTCGAGCAAAAACGGCTGATTTTCGACAAAAGAGATAACACCCCCCCATTACGTCATGCTTCAGAAATGTGGAAAATGGTCCGTTTTCAAATGTTTTATTTTTGAACGTCAGTTCACATTTGTAGGTGGATCATCAGTGTTAGAGCTAAAATTAGCATGTTTAAAGTGATTTTCATGCTTCCAGGGGCTCGGGAAGTTAATTAAATACCATTTGGAGGCATTTAATGTTCGAGCAAAAACGGCTGATTTTCGACAAAAGAGATAACACCCCCCCATTACGTCATGCTTCAGAAATGTGGAAAATGGTCCGTTTTCAAATGTTTTATTTTTGAACGTCAGTTCACATTTGTAGGTGGATCATCAGTGTTAGAGCTAAAATTAGCATGTTTAAAGTGATTTTCATGCTTCCAGGGGCTCGGGAAGTTAATTAAATACCATTTGGAGGCATTTAATGTTCGAGCAAAAACGGCTGATTTTCGACAAAAGAGATAACACCCCCCCATTACGTCATGCTTCAGAAATGTAGAAAATGGTCCGTTTTCAAATGTTTTATTTTTGAACGTCAGTTCACATTTGTAGGTGGATCATCAGTGTTAGAGCTAAAATTAGCATGTTTAAAGTGATTTTCATGCTTCCAGGGGCCCAAAACACAAGATTAATGGAATGGTTAAAAGTGCATGAAAATGGCCAATTTACTCACTCTGAGTTCTCAAAAAGGGTTTCTTCACCCCGGGAAGTGAAATAAATACCATTTGGAGGCATTTAATGTTCGAGCAAAAACGGCTGATTTTCGACAAAAGAGATAACACCCCCCCATTACGTCATGCTTCAGAAATGTGGAAAATGGTCCGTTTTCAAATGTTTTATTTTTGAACGTCAGTTCACATTTGTAGGTGGATCATCAGTGTTAGAGCTAAAATTAGCATGTTTAAAGTGATTTTCATGCTTCCAGGGGCTCGGGAAGTTAATTAAATACCATTTGGAGGCATTTAATGTTCGAGCAAAAACGGCTGATTTTCGACAAAAGAGATAACACCCCCCCATTACGTCATGCTTCAGAAATGAGGAAAATGGTCCGTTTTCAAATGTTTTATTTTTGAACGTCAGTTCACATTTGTAGGTGGATCATCAGTGTTAGAGCTAAAATTAGCATGTTTAAAGTGATTTTCATGCTTCCAGGGGCCCAAAACACAAGATTTATGGAATGGTTAAAAGTGCATGAAAATGGCCAATTTACTCACTCTGAGTTCTCAAAAAGGGTTTCTTCACCCCGGGAAGTTAATTAAATACCATTTGGAGGCATTTAATGTTCGAGCAAAAACGGCTGATTTTCGACAAAAGAGATAACACCCCCCCATTACGTCATGCTTCAGAAATGTGGAAAATGGTCCGTTTTCAAATGTTTTATTTTTGAACGTCAGTTCACATTTGTAGGTGGATCATCAGTGTTAGAGCTAAAATTAGCATGTTTAAAGTGATTTTCATGCTTCCAGGGGCCCAAAACACAAGATTTATGGAATGGTTAAAAGTGCATGAAAATGGCCAATTTACTCACTCTGAGTTCTCAAAAAGGGTTTCTTCACCCCGGGAAGTTAATTAAATACCATTTGGAGGCATTTAATGTTCGAGCAAAAACGGCTGATTTTCGACAAAAGAGATAACACCCCCCCATTACGTCATGCTTCAGAAATGTGGAAAATGGTCCGTTTTCAAATGTTTTATTTTTGAACGTCAGTTCACATTTGTAGGTGGATCATCAGTGTTAGAGCTAAAATTAGCATGTTTAAAGTGATTTTCATGCTTCCAGGGGCTCGGGAAGTTAATTAAATACCATTTGGAGGCATTTAATGTTCGAGCAAAAACGGCTGATTTTCGACAAAAGAGATAACACCCCCCCCATTACGTCATGCTTCAGAAATGTGGAAAATGGTCTGTTTTCAAATGTTTTATTTTTGAACGTCAGTTCACATTTGTAGGTGGATCATCAGTGTTAGAGCTAAAATTAGCATGTTTAAAGTGATTTTCATGCTTCCAGGGGCCCAAAACACAAGATTAATGGAATGGTTAAAAGTGCATGAAAATGGCCAATTTACTCACTCTGAGTTCTCAAAAAGGGTTTCTTCACCCCGGGAAGTGAAATAAATACCATTTGGAGGCATTTAATGTTCGAGCAAAAACGGCTGATTTTCGACAAAAGAGATAACACCCCCCCATTACTTCATGCTTCAGAAATGTGGAAAATGGTCCGTTTTCAAATGTTTTATTTTTGAACGTCAGTTCACATTCGTAGGTGGATCATCAGTGTTAGAGCTAAAATTAGCATGTTTAAAGTGATTTTCATGCTTCCAGGGGCTCGGGAAGTTAATTAAATACCATTTGGAGGCATTTAATGTTCGAGCAAAAACGGCTGATTTTCGACAAAAGAGATAACACCCCCCATTACGTCATGCTTCAGAAATGTGGAAAATGGTCCGTTTTCAAATGTTTTATTTTTGAACGTCAGTTCACATTTGTAGGTGGATCATCAGTGTTAGAGCTAAAATTAGCATGTTTAAAGTGATTTTCATGCTTCCAGGGGCCCAAAACACAAGATTTATGGAATGGTTAAAAGTGCATGAAAATGGCCAATTTACTCACTCTGAGTTCTCAAAAAGGGTTTCTTCACCCCGGGAAGTTAATTAAATACCATTTGGAGGCATTTAATGTTCAAGCAAAAACGGCTGATTTTCGACAAAAGAGATAACACCCCCCCATTACGTCATGCTTCAGAAATGTGGAAAATGGTCCGTTTTCAAATGTTTTATTTTTGAACGTCAGTTCACATTTGTAGGTGGATCATCAGTGTTAGAGCTAAAATTAGCATGTTTAAAGTGATTTTCATGCTTCCAGGGGCTCGGGAAGTTAATTAAATACCATTTGGAGGCCTTTAATGTTCGAGCAAAAACGGCTGATTTTCGACAAAAGAGATAACACCCCCCCATTACGTCATGCTTCAGAAATGTGGAAAATGGTCCGTTTTCAAATGTTTTATTTTTGAACGTCAGTTCACATTTGTAGGTGGATCATCAGTGTTAGAGCTAAAATTAGCATGTTTAAAGTGATTTTCATGCTTCCAGGGGCTCGGGAAGTTAATTAAATACCATTTGGAGGCATTTAATGTTCGAGCAAAAACGGCTGATTTTCGACAAAAGAGATAACACCCCCCCATTACGTCATGCTTCAGAAATGTGGAAAATGGTCCGTTTTCAAATGTTTTATTTTTGAACGTCAGTTCACATTTGTAGGTGGATCATCAGTGTTAGAGCTAAAATTAGCATGTTTAAAGTGATTTTCATGCTTCCAGGGGCCCAAAACACAAGATTAATGGAATGGTTAAAAGTGCATGAAAATGGCCAATTTACTCACTCTGAGTTCTCAAAAAGGGTTTCTTCACCCCGGGAAGTGAAATAAATACCATTTGGAGGCATTTAATGTTCGAGCAAAAACGGCTGATTTTCGACAAAAGAGATAACACCCCCCCATTACGTCATGCTTCAGAAATGTGGAAAATGGTCCGTTTTCAAATGTTTTATTTTTGAACGTCAGTTCACATTTGTAGGTGGATCATCAGTGTTAGAGCTAAAATTAGCATGTTTAAAGTGATTCTCATGCTTCCAGGGGCTCGGGAAGTTAATTAAATACCATTTGGAGGCATTTAATGTTCGAGCAAAAACGGCTGATTTTCGACAAAAGAGATAACACCCCCCCATTACGTCATGCTTCAGAAATGTGGAAAATGGTCCGTTTTCAAATGTTTTATTTTTGAACGTCAGTTCACATTTGTAGGTGGATCATCAGTGTTAGAGCTAAAATTAGCATGTTTAAAGTGATTTTCATGCTTCCAGGGGCCCAAAACACAAGATTTATGGAATGGTTAAAAGTGCATGAAAATGGCCAATTTACTCACTCTGAGTTCTCAAAAAGGGTTTCTTCAACCCGGGAAGTTAATTAAATACCATTTGGAGGCATTTAATGTTCGAGCAAAAACGGCTGATTTTCGACAAAAGAGATAACACCCCCCCATTACGTCATGCTTCAGAAATGTGGAAAATGGTCCGTTTTCAAATGTTTTATTTTTGAACGTCAGTTCACATTTGTAGGTGGATCATCAGTGTTAGAGCTAAAATTAGCATGTTTAAAGTGATTTTCATGCTTCCAGGGGCCCAAAACACAAGATTTATGGAATGGTTAAAAGTGCATGAAAATGGCCAATTTACTCACTCTGAGTTCTCAAAAAGGGTTTCTTCACCCCGGGAAGTTAATTAAATACCATTTGGAGGCATTTAATGTTCGAGCAAAAACGGCTGATTTTCGACAAAAGAGATAACACCCCCCCATTACGTCATGCTTCAGAAATGTGGAAAATGGTCCGTTTTCAAATGTTTTATTTTTGAACGTCAGTTCACATTTGTAGGTGGATCATCAGTGTTAGAGCTAAAATTAGCATGTTTAAAGTGATTTTCATGCTTCCAGGGGCTCGGGAAGTTAATTAAATACCATTTGGAGGCATTTAATGTTCGAGCAAAAACGGCTGATTTTCGACAAAAGAGATAACACCCCCCCATTACGTCATGCTTCAGAAATGTGGAAAATGGTCCGTTTTCAAATGTTTTATTTTTGAACGTCAGTTCACATTTGTAGGTGGATCATCAGTGTTAGAGCTAAAATTAGCATGTTTAAAGTGATTTTCATGCTTCCAGGGGCCCAAAACACAAGATTTATGGAATGGTTAAAAGTGCATGAAAATGGCCAATTTACTCACTCTGAGTTCTCAAAAAGGGTTTCTTCACCCCGGGAAGTTAATTAAATACCATTTGGAGGCATTTAATGTTCGAGCAAAAACGGCTGATTTTCGACAAAAGAGATAACACCCCCCCATTACGTCATGCTTCAGAAATGTGGAAAATGGTCCGTTTTCAAATGTTTTATTTTTGAACGTCAGTTCACATTTGTAGGTGGATCATCAGTGTTAGAGCTAAAATTAGCATGTTTAAAGTGATTTTCATGCTTCCAGGGGCTCAGGAAGTTAATTAAATACCATTTGGAGGCATTTAATGTTCGAGCAAAAACGGCTGATTTTCGACAAAAGAGATAACACCCCCCCATTACGTCATGCTTCAGAAATGTGGAAAATGGTCCGTTTTTAAATGTTTTATTTTTGAACGTCAGTTCACATTTGTAGGTGGATCATCAGTGTTAGAGCTAAAATTAGCATGTTTAAAGTGATTTTCATGCTTCCAGGGGCCCAAAACACAAGATTTATGGAATGGTTAAAAGTGCATGAAAATGGCCAATTTACTCACTCTGAGTTCTCAAAAAGGGTTTCTTCACCCCGGGAAGTGAAATAAATACCATTTGGAGGCATTTAATGTTCTAGCAAAAACGGCTGATTTTCGACAAAAGAGATAACACCCCCCCATTACGTCATGCTTCAGAAATGTGGAAAATGGTCCGTTTTCAAATGTTTTATTTTTGAACGTCAGTTCACATTTGTAGGTGGATCATCAGTGTTAGAGCTAAAATTAGCATGTTTAAAGTGATTTTCATGCTTCCAGGGGCTCGGGAAGTGAAATAAATACCATTTGGAGGCATTTAATGTTCGAGCAAAAAGGGCTGATTTTTGACAATAGAGATAACACCCCCCCATTACGTCATGCTTCAGAAATGTGGAAAATGGTCCGTTTTCAAATGTTTTATTTTTGAACGTCAGTTCACATTTGTAGGTGGATCATCAGTGTTAGAGCTAAAATTAGCATGTTTAAAGTGATTTTCATGCTTCCAGGGGCCCAAAACACAAGATTTATGGAATGGTTAAAAGTGCATGAAAATGGCCAATTTACTCACTCTAAGTTCTCAAAAAGGGTTTCTTCACCCCGGGAAGTTAATTAAATACCATTTGGAGGCATTTAATGTTCGAGCAAAAACGGCTGATTTTCGACAAAAGAGATAACACCCCCCCATTACGTCATGCTTCAGAAATGTGGAAAATGGTCCGTTTTCAAATGTTTTATTTTTGAACGTCAGTTCACATTTGTAGGTGGATCATCAGTGTTAGAGCTAAAATTAGCATGTTTAAAGTGATTTTCATGCTTCCAGGGGCTCGGGAAGTTAATTAAATACCATTTGGAGGCATTTAATGTTCGAGCAAAAACGGCTGATTTTCGACAAAAGAGATAACACCCCCCCATTACGTCATGCTTCAGAAATGTGGAAAATGGTCCGTTTTCAAATGTTTTATTTTTGAACGTCAGTTCACATTTGTAGGTGGATCATCAGTGTTAGAGCTAAAATTAGCATGTTTAAAGTGATTTTCATGCTTCCAGGGGCTCGGGAAGTGAAATAAATACCATTTGGAGGCATTTAATGTTCGAGCAAAAACGGCTGATTTTCGACAAAAGAGATAACACCCCCCCATTACGTCATGCTTCAGAAATGTGGAAAATGGTCCGTTTTCAAATGTTTTATTTTTGAACGTCAGTTCACATTTGTAGGTGGATCATCAGTGTTAGAGCTAAAATTAGCATGTTTAAAGTGATTTTCATGCTTCCAGGGGCCCAAAACACAAGATTAATGGAATGGTTAAAAGTGCATGAAAATGGCCAATTTACTCACTCTGAGTTCTCAAAAAGGGTTTCTTCACCCCGGGAAGTGAAATAAATACCATTTGGAGGCATTTAATGTTCGAGCAAAAACGGCTGATTTTCGACAAAAGAGATAACACCCCCCCATTACGTCATGCTTCAGAAATGTGGAAAATGGTCCGTTTTCAAATGTTTTATTTTTGAACGTCAGTTCACATTTGTAGGTGGATCATCAGTGTTAGAGCTAAAATTAGCATGTTTAAAGTGATTTTCATGCTTCCAGGGGCTCGGGAAGTTAATTAAATACCATTTGGAGGCATTTAATGTTCGAGCAAAAAGGGCTGATTTTCGACAAAAGAGATAACACCCCCCCATTACGTCATGCTTCAGAAATGTGGAAAATGGTCCGTTTTCAAATGTTTTATTTTTGAACGTCAGTTCACATTTGTAGGTGGATCATCAGTGTTAGAGCTAAAATTAGCATGTTTAAAGTGATTTTCATGCTTCCAGGGGCCCAAAACACAAGATTTATGGAATGGTTAAAAGTGCATGAAAATGGCCAATTTACTCACTCTGAGTTCTCAAAAAGGGTTTCTTCACCCCGGGAAGTTAATTAAATACCATTTGGAGGCATTTAATGTTCGAGCAAAAACGGCTGATTTTCGACAAAAGAGATAACACCCCCCCATTACGTCATGCTTCAGAAATGTGGAAAATGGTCCGTTTTCAAATGTTTTATTTTTGAACGTCAGTTCACATTTGTAGGTGGATCATCAGTGTTAGAGCTAAAATTAGCCTGTTTAAAGTGATTTTCATGCTTCCAGGGGCCCAAAACACAAGATTTATGGAATGGTTAAAAGTGCATGAAAATGGCCAATTTACTCACTCTGAGTTCTCAAAAAGGGTTTCTTCACCCCGGGAAGTTAATTAAATACCATTTGGAGGCATTTAATGTTCGAGCAAAAACTGCTGATTTTCGACAAAAGAGATAACACCCCCCCATTACGTCATGCTTCAGAAATGTGGAAAATGGTCCGTTTTCAAATGTTTTATTTTTGAACGTCAGTTCACATTTGTAGGTGGATCATCAGTGTTAGAGCTAAAATTAGCATGTTTAAAGTGATTTTCATGCTTCCAGGGGCTCGGGAAGTTAATTAAATACCATTTGGAGGCATTTAATGTTCGAGCAAAAACGGCTGATTTTCGACAAAAGAGATAACACCCCCCCATTACGTCATGCTTCAGAAATGTGGAAAATGGTCCGTTTTCAAATGTTTTATTTTTGAACGTCAGTTCACATTTGTAGGTGGATCATCAGTGTTAGAGCTAAAATTAGCATGTTTAAAGTGATTTTCATGCTTCCAGGGGCCCAAAACACAAGATTAATGGAATGGTTAAAAGTGCATGAAAATGGCCAATTTACTCACTCTGAGTTCTCAAAAAGGGTTTCTTCACCCCGGGAAGTGAAATAAATACCATTTGGAGGCATTTAATGTTCGAGCAAAAACGGCTGATTTTCGACAAAAGAGATAACACCCCCCCATTACGTCATGCTTCAGAAATGTGGAAAATGGTCCGTTTTCAAATGTTTTATTTTTGAACGTCAGTTCACATTCGTAGGTGGATCATCAGTGTTAGAGCTAAAATTAGCATGTTTAAAGTGATTTTCATGCTTCCAGGGGCTCGGGAAGTTAATTAAATACCATTTGGAGGCATTTAATGTTCGAGCAAAAACGGCTGATTTTCGACAAAAGAGATAACACCCCCCATTACGTCATGCTTCAGAAATGTGGAAAATGGTCCGTTTTCAAATGTTTTATTTTTGAACGTCAGTTCACATTTGTAGGTGGATCATCAGTGTTAGAGCTAAAATTAGCATGTTTAAAGTGATTTTCATGCTTCCAGGGGCCCAAAACACAAGATTTATGGAATGGTTAAAAGTGCATGAAAATGGCCAATTTACTCACTCTGAGTTCTCAAAAAGGGTTTCTTCACCCCGGGAAGTTAATTAAATACCATTTGGAGGCATTTAATGTTCGAGCAAAAACGGCTGATTTTCGACAAAAGAGATAACACCCCCCCATTACGTCATGCTTCAGAAATGTGGAAAATGGTCCGTTTTCAAATGTTTTATTTTTGAACGTCAGTTCACATTTGTAGGTGGATCATCAGTGTTAGAGCTAAAATTAGCATGTTTAAAGTGATTTTCATGCTTCCAGGGGCTCGGGAAGTTAATTAAATACCATTTGGAGGCCTTTAATGTTCGAGCAAAAACGGCTGATTTTCGACAAAAGAGATAACACCCCCCCATTACGTCATGCTTCAGAAATGTGGAAAATGGTCCGTTTTCAAATGTTTTATTTTTGAACGTCAGTTCACATTTGTAGGTGGATCATCAGTGTTAGAGCTAAAATTAGCATGTTTAAAGTGATTTTCATGCTTCCAGGGGCTCGGGAAGTTAATTAAATACCATTTGGAGGCATTTAATGTTCGAGCAAAAACGGCTGATTTTCGACAAAAGAGATAACACCCCCCCATTACGTCATGCTTCAGAAATGTGGAAAATGGTCCGTTTTCAAATGTTTTATTTTTGAACGTCAGTTCACATTTGTAGGTGGATCATCAGTGTTAGAGCTAAAATTAGCATGTTTAAAGTGATTTTCATGCTTCCAGGGGCCCAAAACACAAGATTAATGGAATGGTTAAAAGTGCATGAAAATGGCCAATTTACTCACTCTGAGTTCTCAAAAAGGGTTTCTTCACCCCGGGAAGTGAAATAAATACCATTTGGAGGCATTTAATGTTCGAGCAAAAACGGCTGATTTTCGACAAAAGAGATAACACCCCCCCATTACGTCATGCTTCAGAAATGTGGAAAATGGTCCGTTTTCAAATGTTTTATTTTTGAACGTCAGTTCACATTTGTAGGTGGATCATCAGTGTTAGAGCTAAAATTAGCATGTTTAAAGTGATTCTCATGCTTCCAGGGGCTCGGGAAGTTAATTAAATACCATTTGGAGGCATTTAATGTTCGAGCAAAAACGGCTGATTTTCGACAAAAGAGATAACACCCCCCCATTACGTCATGCTTCAGAAATGTGGAAAATGGTCCGTTTTCAAATGTTTTATTTTTGAACGTCAGTTCACATTTGTAGGTGGATCATCAGTGTTAGAGCTAAAATTAGCATGTTTAAAGTGATTTTCATGCTTCCAGGGGCCCAAAACACAAGATTTATGGAATGGTTAAAAGTGCATGAAAATGGCCAATTTACTCACTCTGAGTTCTCAAAAAGGGTTTCTTCACCCCGGGAAGTTAATTAAATACCATTTGGAGGCATTTAATGTTCGAGCAAAAACGGCTGATTTTCGACAAAAGAGATAACACCCCCCCATTACGTCATGCTTCAGAAATGTGGAAAATGGTCCGTTTTCAAATGTTTTATTTTTGAACGTCAGTTCACATTTGTAGGTGGATCATCAGTGTTAGAGCTAAAATTAGCATGTTTAAAGTGATTCTCATGCTTCCAGGGGCTCGGGAAGTTAATTAAATACCATTTGGAGGCATTTAATGTTCGAGCAAAAACGGCTGATTTTCGACAAAAGAGATAACACCCCCCCATTACGTCATGCTTCAGAAATGTGGAAAATGGTCCGTTTTCAAATGTTTTATTTTTGAACGTCAGTTCACATTTGTAGGTGGATCATCAGTGTTAGAGCTAAAATTAGCATGTTTAAAGTGATTTTCATGCTTCCAGGGGCCCAAAACACAAGATTTATGGAATGGTTAAAAGTGCATGAAAATGGCCAATTTACTCACTCTGAGTTCTCAAAAAGGGTTTCTTCAACCCGGGAAGTTAATTAAATACCATTTGGAGGCATTTAATGTTCGAGCAAAAACGGCTGATTTTCGACAAAAGAGATAACACCCCCCCATTACGTCATGCTTCAGAAATGTGGAAAATGGTCCGTTTTCAAATGTTTTATTTTTGAACGTCAGTTCACATTTGTAGGTGGATCATCAGTGTTAGAGCTAAAATTAGCATGTTTAAAGTGATTTTCATGCTTCCAGGGGCCCAAAACACAAGATTTATGGAATGGTTAAAAGTGCATGAAAATGGCCAATTTACTCACTCTGAGTTCTCAAAAAGGGTTTCTTCACCCCGGGAAGTTAATTAAATACCATTTGGAGGCATTTAATGTTCGAGCAAAAACGGCTGATTTTCGACAAAAGAGATAACACCCCCCCATTACGTCATGCTTCAGAAATGTGGAAAATGGTCCGTTTTCAAATGTTTTATTTTTGAACGTCAGTTCACATTTGTAGGTGGATCATCAGTGTTAGAGCTAAAATTAGCATGTTTAAAGTGATTTTCATGCTTCCAGGGGCTCGGGAAGTTAATTAAATACCATTTGGAGGCATTTAATGTTCGAGCAAAAACGGCTGATTTTCGACAAAAGAGATAACACCCCCCCATTACGTCATGCTTCAGAAATGTGGAAAATGGTCCGTTTTCAAATGTTTTATTTTTGAACGTCAGTTCACATTTGTAGGTGGATCATCAGTGTTAGAGCTAAAATTAGCATGTTTAAAGTGATTTTCATGCTTCCAGGGGCCCAAAACACAAGATTTATGGAATGGTTAAAAGTGCATGAAAATGGCCAATTTACTCACTCTGAGTTCTCAAAAAGGGTTTCTTCACCCCGGGAAGTTAATTAAATACCATTTGGAGGCATTTAATGTTCGAGCAAAAACGGCTGATTTTCGACAAAAGAGATAACACCCCCCCATTACGTCATGCTTCAGAAATGTGGAAAATGGTCCGTTTTCAAATGTTTTATTTTTGAACGTCAGTTCACATTTGTAGGTGGATCATCAGTGTTAGAGCTAAAATTAGCATGTTTAAAGTGATTTTCATGCTTCCAGGGGCTCGGGAAGTGAAATAAATACCATTTGGAGGCATTTAATGTTCGAGCAAAAAGGGCTGATTTTTGACAATAGAGATAACACCCCCCCATTACGTCATGCTTCAGAAATGTGGAAAATGGTCCGTTTTCAAATGTTTTATTTTTGAACGTCAGTTCACATTTGTAGGTGGATCATCAGTGTTAGAGCTAAAATTAGCATGTTTAAAGTGATTTTCATGCTTCCAGGGGCCCAAAACACAAGATTTATGGAATGGTTAAAAGTGCATGAAAATGGCCAATTTACTCACTCTAAGTTCTCAAAAAGGGTTTCTTCACCCCGGGAAGTTAATTAAATACCATTTGGAGGCATTTAATGTTCGAGCAAAAACGGCTGATTTTCGACAAAAGAGATAACACCCCCCCATTACGTCATGCTTCAGAAATGTGGAAAATGGTCCGTTTTCAAATGTTTTATTTTTGAACGTCAGTTCACATTTGTAGGTGGATCATCAGTGTTAGAGCTAAAATTAGCATGTTTAAAGTGATTTTCATGCTTCCAGGGGCCCAAAACACAAGATTTATGGAATGGTTAAAAGTGCATGAAAATGGCCAATTTACTCACTCTGAGTTCTCAAAAAGGGTTTCTTCACCCCGGGAAGTTAATTAAATACCATTTGGAGGCATTTAATGTTCGAGCAAAAACGGCTGATTTTCGACAAAAGAGATAACACCCCCCCATTACGTCATGCTTCAGAAATGTGGAAAATGGTCCGTTTTCAAATGTTTTATTTTTGAACGTCAGTTCACATTTGTAGGTGGATCATCAGTGTTAGAGCTAAAATTAGCATGTTTAAAGTGATTTTCATGCTTCCAGGGGCTCGGGAAGTTAATTAAATACCATTTGGAGGCATTTAATGTTCGAGCAAAAACGGCTGATTTTCGACAAAAGAGATAACACCCCCCCATTACGTCATGCTTCAGAAATGTGGAAAATGGTCCGTTTTCAAATGTTTTATTTTTGAACGTCAGTTCACATTTGTAGGTGGATCATCAGTGTTAGAGCTAAAATTAGCATGTTTAAAGTGATTTTCATGCTTCCAGGGGCCCAAAACACAAGATTTATGGAATGGTTAAAAGTGCATGAAAATGGCCAATTTACTCACTCTGAGTTCTCAAAAAGGGTTTCTTCACCCCGGGAAGTTAATTAAATACCATTTGGAGGCATTTAATGTTCGAGCAAAAACGGCTGATTTTCGACAAAAGAGATAACACCCCCCCATTACGTCATGCTTCAGAAATGTGGAAAATGGTCCGTTTTCAAATGTTTTATTTTTGAACGTCAGTTCACATTTGTAGGTGGATCATCAGTGTTAGAGCTAAAATTAGCATGTTTAAAGTGATTTTCATGCTTCCAGGGGCTCAGGAAGTTAATTAAATACCATTTGGAGGCATTTAATGTTCGAGCAAAAACGGCTGATTTTCGACAAAAGAGATAACACCCCCCCATTACGTCATGCTTCAGAAATGTGGAAAATGGTCCGTTTTTAAATGTTTTATTTTTGAACGTCAGTTCACATTTGTAGGTGGATCATCAGTGTTAGAGCTAAAATTAGCATGTTTAAAGTGATTTTCATGCTTCCAGGGGCCCAAAACACAAGATTTATGGAATGGTTAAAAGTGCATGAAAATGGCCAATTTACTCACTCTGAGTTCTCAAAAAGGGTTTCTTCACCCCGGGAAGTGAAATAAATACCATTTGGAGGCATTTAATGTTCTAGCAAAAACGGCTGATTTTCGACAAAAGAGATAACACCCCCCCATTACGTCATGCTTCAGAAATGTGGAAAATGGTCCGTTTTCAAATGTTTTATTTTTGAACGTCAGTTCACATTTGTAGGTGGATCATCAGTGTTAGAGCTAAAATTAGCATGTTTAAAGTGATTTTCATGCTTCCAGGGGCTCGGGAAGTGAAATAAATACCATTTGGAGGCATTTAATGTTCGAGCAAAAAGGGCTGATTTTTGACAATAGAGATAACACCCCCCCATTACGTCATGCTTCAGAAATGTGGAAAATGGTCCGTTTTCAAATGTTTTATTTTTGAACGTCAGTTCACATTTGTAGGTGGATCATCAGTGTTAGAGCTAAAATTAGCATGTTTAAAGTGATTTTCATGCTTCCAGGGGCCCAAAACACAAGATTTATGGAATGGTTAAAAGTGCATGAAAATGGCCAATTTACTCACTCTAAGTTCTCAAAAAGGGTTTCTTCACCCCGGGAAGTTAATTAAATACCATTTGGAGGCATTTAATGTTCGAGCAAAAACGGCTGATTTTCGACAAAAGAGATAACACCCCCCCATTACGTCATGCTTCAGAAATGTGGAAAATGGTCCGTTTTCAAATGTTTTATTTTTGAACGTCAGTTCACATTTGTAGGTGGATCATCAGTGTTAGAGCTAAAATTAGCATGTTTAAAGTGATTTTCATGCTTCCAGGGGCTCGGGAAGTTAATTAAATACCATTTGGAGGCATTTAATGTTCGAGCAAAAACGGCTGATTTTCGACAAAAGAGATAACACCCCCCCATTACGTCATGCTTCAGAAATGTGGAAAATGGTCCGTTTTCAAATGTTTTATTTTTGAACGTCAGTTCACATTTGTAGGTGGATCATCAGTGTTAGAGCTAAAATTAGCATGTTTAAAGTGATTTTCATGCTTCCAGGGGCTCGGGAAGTGAAATAAATACCATTTGGAGGCATTTAATGTTCGAGCAAAAACGGCTGATTTTCGACAAAAGAGATAACACCCCCCCATTACGTCATGCTTCAGAAATGTGGAAAATGGTCCGTTTTCAAATGTTTTATTTTTGAACGTCAGTTCACATTTGTAGGTGGATCATCAGTGTTAGAGCTAAAATTAGCATGTTTAAAGTGATTTTCATGCTTCCAGGGGCCCAAAACACAAGATTAATGGAATGGTTAAAAGTGCATGAAAATGGCCAATTTACTCACTCTGAGTTCTCAAAAAGGGTTTCTTCACCCCGGGAAGTGAAATAAATACCATTTGGAGGCATTTAATGTTCGAGCAAAAACGGCTGATTTTCGACAAAAGAGATAACACCCCCCCATTACGTCATGCTTCAGAAATGTGGAAAATGGTCCGTTTTCAAATGTTTTATTTTTGAACGTCAGTTCACATTTGTAGGTGGATCATCAGTGTTAGAGCTAAAATTAGCATGTTTAAAGTGATTTTCATGCTTCCAGGGGCTCGGGAAGTTAATTAAATACCATTTGGAGGCATTTAATGTTCGAGCAAAAAGGGCTGATTTTCGACAAAAGAGATAACACCCCCCCATTACGTCATGCTTCAGAAATGTGGAAAATGGTCCGTTTTCAAATGTTTTATTTTTGAACGTCAGTTCACATTTGTAGGTGGATCATCAGTGTTAGAGCTAAAATTAGCATGTTTAAAGTGATTTTCATGCTTCCAGGGGCCCAAAACACAAGATTTATGGAATGGTTAAAAGTGCATGAAAATGGCCAATTTACTCACTCTGAGTTCTCAAAAAGGGTTTCTTCACCCCGGGAAGTTAATTAAATACCATTTGGAGGCATTTAATGTTCGAGCAAAAACGGCTGATTTTCGACAAAAGAGATAACACCCCCCCATTACGTCATGCTTCAGAAATGTGGAAAATGGTCCGTTTTCAAATGTTTTATTTTTGAACGTCAGTTCACATTTGTAGGTGGATCATCAGTGTTAGAGCTAAAATTAGCCTGTTTAAAGTGATTTTCATGCTTCCAGGGGCCCAAAACACAAGATTTATGGAATGGTTAAAAGTGCATGAAAATGGCCAATTTACTCACTCTGAGTTCTCAAAAAGGGTTTCTTCACCCCGGGAAGTTAATTAAATACCATTTGGAGGCATTTAATGTTCGAGCAAAAACTGCTGATTTTCGACAAAAGAGATAACACCCCCCCATTACGTCATGCTTCAGAAATGTGGAAAATGGTCCGTTTTCAAATGTTTTATTTTTGAACGTCAGTTCACATTTGTAGGTGGATCATCAGTGTTAGAGCTAAAATTAGCATGTTTAAAGTGATTTTCATGCTTCCAGGGGCTCGGGAAGTTAATTAAATACCATTTGGAGGCATTTAATGTTCGAGCAAAAACGGCTGATTTTCGACAAAAGAGATAACACCCCCCCATTACGTCATGCTTCAGAAATGTGGAAAATGGTCCGTTTTCAAATGTTTTATTTTTGAACGTCAGTTCACATTTGTAGGTGGATCATCAGTGTTAGAGCTAAAATTAGCATGTTTAAAGTGATTTTCATGCTTCCAGGGGCCCAAAACACAAGATTAATGGAATGGTTAAAAGTGCATGAAAATGGCCAATTTACTCACTCTGAGTTCTCAAAAAGGGTTTCTTCACCCCGGGAAGTGAAATAAATACCATTTGGAGGCATTTAATGTTCGAGCAAAAACGGCTGATTTTCGACAAAAGAGATAACACCCCCCCATTACGTCATGCTTCAGAAATGTGGAAAATGGTCCGTTTTCAAATGTTTTATTTTTGAACGTCAGTTCACATTCGTAGGTGGATCATCAGTGTTAGAGCTAAAATTAGCATGTTTAAAGTGATTTTCATGCTTCCAGGGGCTCGGGAAGTTAATTAAATACCATTTGGAGGCATTTAATGTTCGAGCAAAAACGGCTGATTTTCGACAAAAGAGATAACACCCCCCATTACGTCATGCTTCAGAAATGTGGAAAATGGTCCGTTTTCAAATGTTTTATTTTTGAACGTCAGTTCACATTTGTAGGTGGATCATCAGTGTTAGAGCTAAAATTAGCATGTTTAAAGTGATTTTCATGCTTCCAGGGGCCCAAAACACAAGATTTATGGAATGGTTAAAAGTGCATGAAAATGGCCAATTTACTCACTCTGAGTTCTCAAAAAGGGTTTCTTCACCCCGGGAAGTTAATTAAATACCATTTGGAGGCATTTAATGTTCGAGCAAAAACGGCTGATTTTCGACAAAAGAGATAACACCCCCCCATTACGTCATGCTTCAGAAATGTGGAAAATGGTCCGTTTTCAAATGTTTTATTTTTGAACGTCAGTTCACATTTGTAGGTGGATCATCAGTGTTAGAGCTAAAATTAGCATGTTTAAAGTGATTTTCATGCTTCCAGGGGCTCGGGAAGTTAATTAAATACCATTTGGAGGCCTTTAATGTTCGAGCAAAAACGGCTGATTTTCGACAAAAGAGATAACACCCCCCCATTACGTCATGCTTCAGAAATGTGGAAAATGGTCCGTTTTCAAATGTTTTATTTTTGAACGTCAGTTCACATTTGTAGGTGGATCATCAGTGTTAGAGCTAAAATTAGCATGTTTAAAGTGATTTTCATGCTTCCAGGGGCTCGGGAAGTTAATTAAATACCATTTGGAGGCATTTAATGTTCGAGCAAAAACGGCTGATTTTCGACAAAAGAGATAACACCCCCCCATTACGTCATGCTTCAGAAATGTGGAAAATGGTCCGTTTTCAAATGTTTTATTTTTGAACGTCAGTTCACATTTGTAGGTGGATCATCAGTGTTAGAGCTAAAATTAGCATGTTTAAAGTGATTTTCATGCTTCCAGGGGCCCAAAACACAAGATTAATGGAATGGTTAAAAGTGCATGAAAATGGCCAATTTACTCACTCTGAGTTCTCAAAAAGGGTTTCTTCACCCCGGGAAGTGAAATAAATACCATTTGGAGGCATTTAATGTTCGAGCAAAAACGGCTGATTTTCGACAAAAGAGATAACACCCCCCCATTACGTCATGCTTCAGAAATGTGGAAAATGGTCCGTTTTCAAATGTTTTATTTTTGAACGTCAGTTCACATTTGTAGGTGGATCATCAGTGTTAGAGCTAAAATTAGCATGTTTAAAGTGATTCTCATGCTTCCAGGGGCTCGGGAAGTTAATTAAATACCATTTGGAGGCATTTAATGTTCGAGCAAAAACGGCTGATTTTCGACAAAAGAGATAACACCCCCCCATTACGTCATGCTTCAGAAATGTGGAAAATGGTCCGTTTTCAAATGTTTTATTTTTGAACGTCAGTTCACATTTGTAGGTGGATCATCAGTGTTAGAGCTAAAATTAGCATGTTTAAAGTGATTTTCATGCTTCCAGGGGCCCAAAACACAAGATTTATGGAATGGTTAAAAGTGCATGAAAATGGCCAATTTACTCACTCTGAGTTCTCAAAAAGGGTTTCTTCACCCCGGGAAGTTAATTAAATACCATTTGGAGGCATTTAATGTTCGAGCAAAAACGGCTGATTTTCGACAAAAGAGATAACACCCCCCCATTACGTCATGCTTCAGAAATGTGGAAAATGGTCCGTTTTCAAATGTTTTATTTTTGAACGTCAGTTCACATTTGTAGGTGGATCATCAGTGTTAGAGCTAAAATTAGCATGTTTAAAGTGATTCTCATGCTTCCAGGGGCTCGGGAAGTTAATTAAATACCATTTGGAGGCATTTAATGTTCGAGCAAAAACGGCTGATTTTCGACAAAAGAGATAACACCCCCCCATTACGTCATGCTTCAGAAATGTGGAAAATGGTCCGTTTTCAAATGTTTTATTTTTGAACGTCAGTTCACATTTGTAGGTGGATCATCAGTGTTAGAGCTAAAATTAGCATGTTTAAAGTGATTTTCATGCTTCCAGGGGCCCAAAACACAAGATTTATGGAATGGTTAAAAGTGCATGAAAATGGCCAATTTACTCACTCTGAGTTCTCAAAAAGGGTTTCTTCAACCCGGGAAGTTAATTAAATACCATTTGGAGGCATTTAATGTTCGAGCAAAAACGGCTGATTTTCGACAAAAGAGATAACACCCCCCCATTACGTCATGCTTCAGAAATGTGGAAAATGGTCCGTTTTCAAATGTTTTATTTTTGAACGTCAGTTCACATTTGTAGGTGGATCATCAGTGTTAGAGCTAAAATTAGCATGTTTAAAGTGATTTTCATGCTTCCAGGGGCCCAAAACACAAGATTTATGGAATGGTTAAAAGTGCATGAAAATGGCCAATTTACTCACTCTGAGTTCTCAAAAAGGGTTTCTTCACCCCGGGAAGTTAATTAAATACCATTTGGAGGCATTTAATGTTCGAGCAAAAACGGCTGATTTTCGACAAAAGAGATAACACCCCCCCATTACGTCATGCTTCAGAAATGTGGAAAATGGTCCGTTTTCAAATGTTTTATTTTTGAACGTCAGTTCACATTTGTAGGTGGATCATCAGTGTTAGAGCTAAAATTAGCATGTTTAAAGTGATTTTCATGCTTCCAGGGGCTCGGGAAGTTAATTAAATACCATTTGGAGGCATTTAATGTTCGAGCAAAAACGGCTGATTTTCGACAAAAGAGATAACACCCCCCCATTACGTCATGCTTCAGAAATGTGGAAAATGGTCCGTTTTCAAATGTTTTATTTTTGAACGTCAGTTCACATTTGTAGGTGGATCATCAGTGTTAGAGCTAAAATTAGCATGTTTAAAGTGATTTTCATGCTTCCAGGGGCCCAAAACACAAGATTTATGGAATGGTTAAAAGTGCATGAAAATGGCCAATTTACTCACTCTGAGTTCTCAAAAAGGGTTTCTTCACCCCGGGAAGTTAATTAAATACCATTTGGAGGCATTTAATGTTCGAGCAAAAACGGCTGATTTTCGACAAAAGAGATAACACCCCCCCATTACGTCATGCTTCAGAAATGTGGAAAATGGTCCGTTTTCAAATGTTTTATTTTTGAACGTCAGTTCACATTTGTAGGTGGATCATCAGTGTTAGAGCTAAAATTAGCATGTTTAAAGTGATTTTCATGCTTCCAGGGGCTCGGGAAGTGAAATAAATACCATTTGGAGGCATTTAATGTTCGAGCAAAAAGGGCTGATTTTTGACAATAGAGATAACACCCCCCCATTACGTCATGCTTCAGAAATGTGGAAAATGGTCCGTTTTCAAATGTTTTATTTTTGAACGTCAGTTCACATTTGTAGGTGGATCATCAGTGTTAGAGCTAAAATTAGCATGTTTAAAGTGATTTTCATGCTTCCAGGGGCCCAAAACACAAGATTTATGGAATGGTTAAAAGTGCATGAAAATGGCCAATTTACTCACTCTAAGTTCTCAAAAAGGGTTTCTTCACCCCGGGAAGTTAATTAAATACCATTTGGAGGCATTTAATGTTCGAGCAAAAACGGCTGATTTTCGACAAAAGAGATAACACCCCCCCATTACGTCATGCTTCAGAAATGTGGAAAATGGTCCGTTTTCAAATGTTTTATTTTTGAACGTCAGTTCACATTTGTAGGTGGATCATCAGTGTTAGAGCTAAAATTAGCATGTTTAAAGTGATTTTCATGCTTCCAGGGGCTCGGGAAGTTAATTAAATACCATTTGGAGGCATTTAATGTTCGAGCAAAAACGGCTGATTTTCGACAAAAGAGATAACACCCCCCCATTACGTCATGCTTCAGAAATGTGGAAAATGGTCCGTTTTCAAATGTTTTATTTTTGAACGTCAGTTCACATTTGTAGGTGGATCATCAGTGTTAGAGCTAAAATTAGCATGTTTAAAGTGATTTTCATGCTTCCAGGGGCTCGGGAAGTGAAATAAATACCATTTGGAGGCATTTAATGTTCGAGCAAAAACGGCTGATTTTCGACAAAAGAGATAACACCCCCCCATTACGTCATGCTTCAGAAATGTGGAAAATGGTCCGTTTTCAAATGTTTTATTTTTGAACGTCAGTTCACATTTGTAGGTGGATCATCAGTGTTAGAGCTAAAATTAGCATGTTTAAAGTGATTTTCATGCTTCCAGGGGCCCAAAACACAAGATTTATGGAATGGTTAAAAGTGCATGAAAATGGCCAATTTACTCACTCTGAGTTCTCAAAAAGGGTTTCTTCACCCCGGGAAGTTAATTAAATACCATTTGGAGGCATTTAATGTTCGAGCAAAAACGGCTGATTTTCGACAAAAGAGATAACACCCCCCCATTACGTCATGCTTCAGAAATGTGGAAAATGGTCCGTTTTCAAATGTTTTATTTTTGAACGTCAGTTCACATTTGTAGGTGGATCATCAGTGTTAGAGCTAAAATTAGCATGTTTAAAGTGATTTTCATGCTTCCAGGGGCTCAGGAAGTTAATTAAATACCATTTGGAGGCATTTAATGTTCGAGCAAAAACGGCTGATTTTCGACAAAAGAGATAACACCCCCCCATTACGTCATGCTTCAGAAATGTGGAAAATGGTCCGTTTTTAAATGTTTTATTTTTGAACGTCAGTTCACATTTGTAGGTGGATCATCAGTGTTAGAGCTAAAATTAGCATGTTTAAAGTGATTTTCATGCTTCCAGGGGCCCAAAACACAAGATTTATGGAATGGTTAAAAGTGCATGAAAATGGCCAATTTACTCACTCTGAGTTCTCAAAAAGGGTTTCTTCACCCCGGGAAGTGAAATAAATACCATTTGGAGGCATTTAATGTTCTAGCAAAAACGGCTGATTTTCGACAAAAGAGATAACACCCCCCCATTACGTCATGCTTCAGAAATGTGGAAAATGGTCCGTTTTCAAATGTTTTATTTTTGAACGTCAGTTCACATTTGTAGGTGGATCATCAGTGTTAGAGCTAAAATTAGCATGTTTAAAGTGATTTTCATGCTTCCAGGGGCTCGGGAAGTGAAATAAATACCATTTGGAGGCATTTAATGTTCGAGCAAAAAGGGCTGATTTTTGACAATAGAGATAACACCCCCCCATTACGTCATGCTTCAGAAATGTGGAAAATGGTCCGTTTTCAAATGTTTTATTTTTGAACGTCAGTTCACATTTGTAGGTGGATCATCAGTGTTAGAGCTAAAATTAGCATGTTTAAAGTGATTTTCATGCTTCCAGGGGCCCAAAACACAAGATTTATGGAATGGTTAAAAGTGCATGAAAATGGCCAATTTACTCACTCTAAGTTCTCAAAAAGGGTTTCTTCACCCCGGGAAGTTAATTAAATACCATTTGGAGGCATTTAATGTTCGAGCAAAAACGGCTGATTTTCGACAAAAGAGATAACACCCCCCCATTACGTCATGCTTCAGAAATGTGGAAAATGGTCCGTTTTCAAATGTTTTATTTTTGAACGTCAGTTCACATTTGTAGGTGGATCATCAGTGTTAGAGCTAAAATTAGCATGTTTAAAGTGATTTTCATGCTTCCAGGGGCTCGGGAAGTTAATTAAATACCATTTGGAGGCATTTAATGTTCGAGCAAAAACGGCTGATTTTCGACAAAAGAGATAACACCCCCCCATTACGTCATGCTTCAGAAATGTGGAAAATGGTCCGTTTTCAAATGTTTTATTTTTGAACGTCAGTTCACATTTGTAGGTGGATCATCAGTGTTAGAGCTAAAATTAGCATGTTTAAAGTGATTTTCATGCTTCCAGGGGCTCGGGAAGTGAAATAAATACCATTTGGAGGCATTTAATGTTCGAGCAAAAACGGCTGATTTTCGACAAAAGAGATAACACCCCCCCATTACGTCATGCTTCAGAAATGTGGAAAATGGTCCGTTTTCAAATGTTTTATTTTTGAACGTCAGTTCACATTTGTAGGTGGATCATCAGTGTTAGAGCTAAAATTAGCATGTTTAAAGTGATTTTCATGCTTCCAGGGGCCCAAAACACAAGATTAATGGAATGGTTAAAAGTGCATGAAAATGGCCAATTTACTCACTCTGAGTTCTCAAAAAGGGTTTCTTCACCCCGGGAAGTGAAATAAATACCATTTGGAGGCATTTAATGTTCGAGCAAAAACGGCTGATTTTCGACAAAAGAGATAACACCCCCCCATTACGTCATGCTTCAGAAATGTGGAAAATGGTCCGTTTTCAAATGTTTTATTTTTGAACGTCAGTTCACATTTGTAGGTGGATCATCAGTGTTAGAGCTAAAATTAGCATGTTTAAAGTGATTTTCATGCTTCCAGGGGCTCGGGAAGTTAATTAAATACCATTTGGAGGCATTTAATGTTCGAGCAAAAAGGGCTGATTTTCGACAAAAGAGATAACACCCCCCCATTACGTCATGCTTCAGAAATGTGGAAAATGGTCCGTTTTCAAATGTTTTATTTTTGAACGTCAGTTCACATTTGTAGGTGGATCATCAGTGTTAGAGCTAAAATTAGCATGTTTAAAGTGATTTTCATGCTTCCAGGGGCCCAAAACACAAGATTTATGGAATGGTTAAAAGTGCATGAAAATGGCCAATTTACTCACTCTGAGTTCTCAAAAAGGGTTTCTTCACCCCGGGAAGTTAATTAAATACCATTTGGAGGCATTTAATGTTCGAGCAAAAACGGCTGATTTTCGACAAAAGAGATAACACCCCCCCATTACGTCATGCTTCAGAAATGTGGAAAATGGTCCGTTTTCAAATGTTTTATTTTTGAACGTCAGTTCACATTTGTAGGTGGATCATCAGTGTTAGAGCTAAAATTAGCCTGTTTAAAGTGATTTTCATGCTTCCAGGGGCCCAAAACACAAGATTTATGGAATGGTTAAAAGTGCATGAAAATGGCCAATTTACTCACTCTGAGTTCTCAAAAAGGGTTTCTTCACCCCGGGAAGTTAATTAAATACCATTTGGAGGCATTTAATGTTCGAGCAAAAACTGCTGATTTTCGACAAAAGAGATAACACCCCCCCATTACGTCATGCTTCAGAAATGTGGAAAATGGTCCGTTTTCAAATGTTTTATTTTTGAACGTCAGTTCACATTTGTAGGTGGATCATCAGTGTTAGAGCTAAAATTAGCATGTTTAAAGTGATTTTCATGCTTCCAGGGGCTCGGGAAGTTAATTAAATACCATTTGGAGGCATTTAATGTTCGAGCAAAAACGGCTGATTTTCGACAAAAGAGATAACACCCCCCCATTACGTCATGCTTCAGAAATGTGGAAAATGGTCCGTTTTCAAATGTTTTATTTTTGAACGTCAGTTCACATTTGTAGGTGGATCATCAGTGTTAGAGCTAAAATTAGCATGTTTAAAGTGATTTTCATGCTTCCAGGGGCCCAAAACACAAGATTAATGGAATGGTTAAAAGTGCATGAAAATGGCCAATTTACTCACTCTGAGTTCTCAAAAAGGGTTTCTTCACCCCGGGAAGTGAAATAAATACCATTTGGAGGCATTTAATGTTCGAGCAAAAACGGCTGATTTTCGACAAAAGAGATAACACCCCCCCATTACGTCATGCTTCAGAAATGTGGAAAATGGTCCGTTTTCAAATGTTTTATTTTTGAACGTCAGTTCACATTCGTAGGTGGATCATCAGTGTTAGAGCTAAAATTAGCATGTTTAAAGTGATTTTCATGCTTCCAGGGGCTCGGGAAGTTAATTAAATACCATTTGGAGGCATTTAATGTTCGAGCAAAAACGGCTGATTTTCGACAAAAGAGATAACACCCCCCATTACGTCATGCTTCAGAAATGTGGAAAATGGTCCGTTTTCAAATGTTTTATTTTTGAACGTCAGTTCACATTTGTAGGTGGATCATCAGTGTTAGAGCTAAAATTAGCATGTTTAAAGTGATTTTCATGCTTCCAGGGGCCCAAAACACAAGATTTATGGAATGGTTAAAAGTGCATGAAAATGGCCAATTTACTCACTCTGAGTTCTCAAAAAGGGTTTCTTCACCCCGGGAAGTTAATTAAATACCATTTGGAGGCATTTAATGTTCGAGCAAAAACGGCTGATTTTCGACAAAAGAGATAACACCCCCCCATTACGTCATGCTTCAGAAATGTGGAAAATGGTCCGTTTTCAAATGTTTTATTTTTGAACGTCAGTTCACATTTGTAGGTGGATCATCAGTGTTAGAGCTAAAATTAGCATGTTTAAAGTGATTTTCATGCTTCCAGGGGCTCGGGAAGTTAATTAAATACCATTTGGAGGCCTTTAATGTTCGAGCAAAAACGGCTGATTTTCGACAAAAGAGATAACACCCCCCCATTACGTCATGCTTCAGAAATGTGGAAAATGGTCCGTTTTCAAATGTTTTATTTTTGAACGTCAGTTCACATTTGTAGGTGGATCATCAGTGTTAGAGCTAAAATTAGCATGTTTAAAGTGATTTTCATGCTTCCAGGGGCTCGGGAAGTTAATTAAATACCATTTGGAGGCATTTAATGTTCGAGCAAAAACGGCTGATTTTCGACAAAAGAGATAACACCCCCCCATTACGTCATGCTTCAGAAATGTGGAAAATGGTCCGTTTTCAAATGTTTTATTTTTGAACGTCAGTTCACATTTGTAGGTGGATCATCAGTGTTAGAGCTAAAATTAGCATGTTTAAAGTGATTTTCATGCTTCCAGGGGCCCAAAACACAAGATTAATGGAATGGTTAAAAGTGCATGAAAATGGCCAATTTACTCACTCTGAGTTCTCAAAAAGGGTTTCTTCACCCCGGGAAGTGAAATAAATACCATTTGGAGGCATTTAATGTTCGAGCAAAAACGGCTGATTTTCGACAAAAGAGATAACACCCCCCCATTACGTCATGCTTCAGAAATGTGGAAAATGGTCCGTTTTCAAATGTTTTATTTTTGAACGTCAGTTCACATTTGTAGGTGGATCATCAGTGTTAGAGCTAAAATTAGCATGTTTAAAGTGATTCTCATGCTTCCAGGGGCTCGGGAAGTTAATTAAATACCATTTGGAGGCATTTAATGTTCGAGCAAAAACGGCTGATTTTCGACAAAAGAGATAACACCCCCCCATTACGTCATGCTTCAGAAATGTGGAAAATGGTCCGTTTTCAAATGTTTTATTTTTGAACGTCAGTTCACATTTGTAGGTGGATCATCAGTGTTAGAGCTAAAATTAGCATGTTTAAAGTGATTTTCATGCTTCCAGGGGCCCAAAACACAAGATTTATGGAATGGTTAAAAGTGCATGAAAATGGCCAATTTACTCACTCTGAGTTCTCAAAAAGGGTTTCTTCACCCCGGGAAGTTAATTAAATACCATTTGGAGGCATTTAATGTTCGAGCAAAAACGGCTGATTTTCGACAAAAGAGATAACACCCCCCCATTACGTCATGCTTCAGAAATGTGGAAAATGGTCCGTTTTCAAATGTTTTATTTTTGAACGTCAGTTCACATTTGTAGGTGGATCATCAGTGTTAGAGCTAAAATTAGCATGTTTAAAGTGATTTTCATGCTTCCAGGGGCCCAAAACACAAGATTTATGGAATGGTTAAAAGTGCATGAAAAAGGCCAATTTACTCACTCTGAGTTCTCAAAAAGGGTTTCTTCACCCCGGGAAGTTAATTAAATACCATTTGGAGGCATTTAATGTTCGAGCAAAAACGGCTGATTTTCGACAAAAGAGATAACACCCCCCCATTACGTCATGCTTCAGAAATGTGGAAAATGGTCCGTTTTCAAATGTTTTATTTTTGAACGTCAGTTCACATTTGTAGGTGGATCATCAGTGTTAGAGCTAAAATTAGCATGTTTAAAGTGATTTTCATGCTTCCAGGGGCTCGGGAAGTTAATTAAATACCATTTGGAGGCATTTAATGTTCGAGCAAAAACGGCTGATTTTCGACAAAAGAGATAACACCCCCCCATTACGTCATGCTTCAGAAATGTGGAAAATGGTCCGTTTTCAAATGTTTTATTTTTGAACGTCAGTTCACATTTGTAGGTGGATCATCAGTGTTAGAGCTAAAATTAGCATGTTTAAAGTGATTTTCATGCTTCCAGGGGCCCAAAACACAAGATTTATGGAATGGTTAAAAGTGCATGAAAATGGCCAATTTACTCACTCTGAGTTCTCAAAAAGGGTTTCTTCACCCCGGGAAGTTAATTAAATACCATTTGGAGGCATTTAATGTTCGAGCAAAAACGGCTGATTTTCGACAAAAGAGATAACACCCCCCCATTACGTCATGCTTCAGAAATGTGGAAAATGGTCCGTTTTCAAATGTTTTATTTTTGAACGTCAGTTCACATTTGTAGGTGGATCATCAGTGTTAGAGCTAAAATTAGCATGTTTAAAGTGATTTTCATGCTTCCAGGGGCTCGGGAAGTTAATTAAATACCATTTGGAGGCATTTAATGTTCGAGCAAAAACGGCTGATTTTCGACAAAAGAGATAACACCCCCCCATTACGTCATGCTTCAGAAATGTGGAAAATGGTCCGTTTTTAAATGTTTTATTTTTGAACGTCAGTTCACATTTGTAGGTGGATCATCAGTGTTAGAGCTAAAATTAGCATGTTTAAAGTGATTTTCATGCTTCCAGGGGCCCAAAACACAAGATTTATGGAATGGTTAAAAGTGCATGAAAATGGCCAATTTACTCACTCTGAGTTCTCAAAAAGGGTTTCTTCACCCCGGGAAGTGAAATAAATACCATTTGGAGGCATTTAATGTTCGAGCAAAAACGGCTGATTTTCGACAAAAGAGATAACACCCCCCCATTACGTCATGCTTCAGAAATGTGGAAAATGGTCCGTTTTCAAATGTTTTATTTTTGAACGTCAGTTCACATTTGTAGGTGGATCATCAGTGTTAGAGCTAAAATTAGCATGTTTAAAGTGATTTTCATGCTTCCAGGGGCTCGGGAAGTGAAATAAATACCATTTGGAGGCATTTAATGTTCGAGCAAAAAGGGCTGATTTTCGACAATAGAGATAACACCCCCCCATTACGTCATGCTTCAAAATGTGGAAAATGGTCCGTTTTCAAATGTTTTATTTTTGAACGTCAGTTCACATTTGTAGGTGGATCATCAGTGTTAGAGCTAAAATTAGCATGTTTAAAGTGATTTTCATGCTTCCAGGGGCCCAAAACACAAGATTTATGGAATGGTTAAAAGTGCATGAAAATGGCCAATTTACTCACTCTGAGTTCTCAAAAAGGGTTTCTTCACCCCGGGAAGTTAATTAAATACCATTTGGAGTCATTTAATGTTCGAGCAAAAACGGCTGATTTTCGACAAAAGAGATAACACCCCCCCATTACGTCATTCTTCAGAAATGTGGAAAATGGTCCGTTTTCAAATGTTTTATTTTTGAACGTCAGTTCACATTTGTAGGTGGATCATCAGTGTTAGAGCTAAAATTAGCATGTTTAAAGTGATTTTCATGCTTCCAGGGGCTCGGGAAGTTAATTAAATACCATTTGGAGGCATTTAATGTTCGAGCAAAAACGGCTGATTTTCGACAAAAGAGATAACACCCCCCCATTACGTCATGCTTCAGAAATGTGGAAAATGGTCCGTTTTCAAATGTTTTATTTTTGAACGTCAGTTCACATTTGTAGGTGGATCATCAGTGTTAGAGCTAAAATTAGCATGTTTAAAGTGATTTTCATGCTTCCAGGGGCTCGGGAAGTGAAATAAATACCATTTGGAGGCATTTAATGTTCGAGCAAAAACGGCTGATTTTCGACAAAAGAGATAACACCCCCCCATTACGTCATGCTTCAGAAATGTGGAAAATGGTCCGTTTTCAAATGTTTTATTTTTGAACGTCAGTTCACATTTGTAGGTGGATCATCAGTGTTAGAGCTAAAATTAGCATGTTTAAAGTGATTTTCATGCTTCCAGGGGCCCAAAACACAAGATTTATGGAATGGTTAAAAGTGCATGAAAATGGCCAATTTACTCACTCTGAGTTCTCAAAAAGGGTTTCTTCACCCCGGGAAGTTAATTAAATACCATTTGGAGGCATTTAATGTTCGAGCAAAAACGGCTGATTTTCGACAAAAGAGATAACACCCCCCCATTACGTCATGCTTCAGAAATGTGGAAAATGGTCCGTTTTCAAATGTTTTATTTTTGAACGTCAGTTCACATTTGTAGGTGGATCATCAGTGTTAGAGCTAAAATTAGCATGTTTAAAGTGATTTTCATGCTTCCAGGGGCTCGGGAAGTTAATTAAATACCATTTGGAGGCATTTAATGTTCGAGCAAAAACAGCTGATTTTCGACAAAAGAGATAACACCCCCCCATTACGTCATGCTTCAGAAATGTGGAAAATGGTCCGTTTTCAAATGTTTTATTTTTGAACGTCAGTTCACATTTGTAGGTGGATCATCAGTGTTAGAGCTAAAATTAGCATGTTTAAAGTGATTTTCATGCTTCCAGGGGCCCAAAACACAAGATTTATGGAATGGTTAAAAGTGCATGAAAATGGCCAATTTACTCACTCTGAGTTCTCAAAAAGGGTTTCTTCACCCCGGGAAGTTAATTAAATACCATTTGGAGGCATTTAATGTTCGAGCAAAAACGGCTGATTTTCGACAAAAGAGATAACACCCCCCCATTACGTCATGCTTCAGAAATGTGGAAAATGGTCCGTTTTCAAATGTTTTATTTTTGAACGTCAGTTCACATTTGTAGGTGGATCATCAGTGTTAGAGCTAAAATTAGCATGTTTAAAGTGATTTTCATGCTTCCAGGGGCTCGGGAAGTTAATTAAATACCATTTGGAGGCATTTAATGTTCGAGCAAAAACGGCTGATTTTCGACAAAAGAGATAACACCCCCCCATTACGTCATGCTTCAGAAATGTGGAAAATGGTCCGTTTTTAAATGTTTTATTTTTGAACGTCAGTTCACATTTGTAGGTGGATCATCAGTGTTAGAGCTAAAATTAGCATGTTTAAAGTGATTTTCATGCTTCCAGGGGCCCAAAACACAAGATTTATGGAATGGTTAAAAGTGCATGAAAATGGCCAATTTACTCACTCTGAGTTCTCAAAAAGGGTTTCTTCACCCCGGGAAGTGAAATAAATACCATTTGGAGGCATTTAATGTTCGAGCAAAAACGGCTGATTTTCGACAAAAGAGATAACACCCCCCCATTACGTCATGCTTCAGAAATGTGGAAAATGGTCCGTTTTCAAATGTTTTATTTTTGAACGTCAGTTCACATTTGTAGGTGGATCATCAGTGTTAGAGCTAAAATTAGCATGTTTAAAGTGATTTTCATGCTTCCAGGGGCTCGGGAAGTGAAATAAATACCATTTGGAGGCATTTAATGTTCGAGCAAAAAGGGCTGATTTTCGACAATAGAGATAACACCCCCCCATTACGTCATGCTTCAGAAATGTGGAAAATGGTCCGTTTTCAAATGTTTTATTTTTGAACGTCAGTTCACATTTGTAGGTGGATCATCAGTGTTAGAGCTAAAATTAGCATGTTTAAAGTGATTTTCATGCTTCCAGGGGCCCAAAACACAAGATTTATGGAATGGTTAAAAGTGCATGAAAATGGCCAATTTACTCACTCTGAGTTCTCAAAAAGGGTTTCTTCACCCCGGGAAGTTAATTAAATACCATTTGGAGGCATTTAATGTTCGAGCAAAAACGGCTGATTTTCGACAAAAGAGATAACACCCCCCCATTACGTCATTCTTCAGAAATGTGGAAAATGGTCCGTTTTCAAATGTTTTATTTTTGAACGTCAGTTCACATTTGTAGGTGGATCATCAGTGTTAGAGCTAAAATTAGCATGTTTAAAGTGATTTTCATGCTTCCAGGGGCTCGGGAAGTTAATTAAATACCATTTGGAGGCATTTAATGTTCGAGCAAAAACGGCTGATTTTCGACAAAAGAGATAACACCCCCCCATTACGTCATGCTTCAGAAATGTGGAAAATGGTCCGTTTTCAAATGTTTTATTTTTGAACGTCAGTTCACATTTGTAGGTGGATCATCAGTGTTAGAGCTAAAATTAGCATGTTTAAAGTGATTTTCATGCTTCCAGGGGCCCAAAACACAAGATTAATGGAATGGTTAAAAGTGCATGAAAATGGCCAATTTACTCACTCTGAGTTCTCAAAAAGGGTTTCTTCACCCCGGGAAGTTAATTAAATACCATTTGGAGGCATTTAATGTTCGAGCAAAAACGGCTGATTTTCGACAAAAGAGATATCACCCCCCCATTACGTCATGCTTCAGAAATGTGGAAAATGGTCCGTTTTCAAATGTTTTATTTTTGAACGTCAGTTCACATTTGTAGGTGGATCATCAGTGTTAGAGCTAAAATTAGCATGTTTAAAGTGATTTTCATGCTTCCAGGGGCTCGGGAAGTTAATTAAATACCATTTGGAGGCATTTAATGTTCGAGCAAAAACGGCTGATTTTCGACAAAAGAGATAACACCCCCCCATTACGTCATGCTTCAGAAATGTGGAAAATGGTCCGTTTTCAAATGTTTTATTTTTGAACGTCAGTTCACATTTGTAGGTGGATCATCAGTGTTAGAGCTAAAATTAGCATGTTTAAAGTGATTTTCATGCTTCCAGGGGCCCAAAACACAAGATTAATGGAATGGTTAAAAGTGCATGAAAATGGCCAATTTACTCACTCTGAGTTCTCAAAAAGGGTTTCTTCACCCCGGGAAGTTAATTAAATACCATTTGGAGGCATTTAATGTTCGAGCAAAAACGGCTGATTTTCGACAAAAGAGATAACACCCCCCCATTACGTCATGCTTCAGAAATGTGGAAAATGGTCCGTTTTCAAATGTTTTATTTTTGAACGTCAGTTCACATTTGTAGGTGGATCATCAGTGTTAGAGCTAAAATTAGCATGTTTAAAGTGATTTTCATGCTTCCAGGGGCCCAAAACACAAGATTTATGGAAGGGTTAAAAGTGCATGAAAATGGCCAATTTACTCACTCTGAGTTCTCAAAAAGGGTTTCTTCACCCCGGGAAGTTAATTAAATACCATTTGGAGGCATTTAATGTTCGAGCAAAAACGGCTGATTTTCGACAAAAGAGATAACACCCCCCATTACGTCATGCTTCAGAAATGTGGAAAATGGTCCGTTTTCAAATGTTTTATTTTTGAACGTCAGTTCACATTTGTAGGTGGATCATCAGTGTTAGAGCTAAAATTAGCATGTTTAAAGTGATTTTCATGCTTCCAGGGGCTCGGGAAGTTAATTAAATACCATTTGGAGGCATTTAATGTTCGAGCAAAAACGGCTGATTTTCGACAAAAGAGATAACACCCCCCCCCATTACGTCATGCTTCAGAAATGTGGAAAATGGTCCGTTTTCAAATGTTTTATTTTTGAACGTCAGTTCACATTTGTAGGTGGATCATCAGTGTTAGAGCTAAAATTAGCATGTTTAAAGTGATTTTCATGCTTCCAGGGGCCCAAAACACAAGATTTATGGAATGGTTAAAAGTGCATGAAAATGGCCAATTTACTCACTCTGAGTTCTCAAAAAGGGTTTCTTCACCCCGGGAAGTTAATTAAATACCATTTGGAGGCATTTAATGTTCGAGCAAAAACGGCTGATTTTCGACAAAAGAGATAACACCCCCCCATTACGTCATGCTTCAGAAATGTGGAAAATGGTCCGTTTTCAAATGTTTTATTTTTGAACGTCAGTTCACATTTGTAGGTGGATCATCAGTGTTAGAGCTAAAATTAGCATGTTTAAAGTGATTTTCATGCTTCCAGGGGCTCGGGAAGTTAATTAAATACCATTTGGAGGCATTTAATGTTCGAGCAAAAACGGCTGATTTTCGACAAAAGAGATAACACCCCCCCATTACGTCATGCTTCAGAAATGTGGAAAATGGTCCGTTTTTAAATGTTTTATTTTTGAACGTCAGTTCACATTTGTAGGTGGATCATCAGTGTTAGAGCTAAAATTAGCATGTTTAAAGTGATTTTCATGCTTCCAGGGGCCCAAAACACAAGATTTATGGAATGGTTAAAAGTGCATGAAAATGGCCAATTTACTCACTCTGAGTTCTCAAAAAGGGTTTCTTCACCCCGGGAAGTGAAATAAATACCATTTGGAGGCATTTAATGTTCGAGCAAAAACGGCTGATTTTCGACAAAAAAGATAACACCCCCCCATTACGTCATGCTTCAGAAATGTGGAAAATGGTCCGTTTTCAAATGTTTTATTTTTGAACGTCAGTTCACATTTGTAGGTGGATCATCAGTGTTAGAGCTAAAATTAGCATGTTTAAAGTGATTTTCATGCTTCCAGGGGCTCGGGAAGTGAAATAAATACCATTTGGAGGCATTTAATGTTCGAGCAAAAAGGGCTGATTTTCGACAATAGAGATAACACCCCCCCATTACGTCATGCTTCAGAAATGTGGAAAATGGTCCGTTTTCAAATGTTTTATTTTTGAACGTCAGTTCACATTTGTAGGTGGATCATCAGTGTTAGAGCTAAAATTAGCATGTTTAAAGTGATTTTCATGCTTCCAGGGGCCCAAAACACAAGATTTATGGAATGGTTAAAAGTGCATGAAAATGGCCAATTTACTCACTCTGAGTTCTCAAAAAGGGTTTCTTCACCCCGGGAAGTTAATTAAATACCATTTGGAGGCATTTAATGTTCGAGCAAAAACGGCTGATTTTCGACAAAAGAGATAACACCCCCCCATTACGTCATGCTTCAGAAATGTGGAAAATGGTCCGTTTTCAAATGTTTTATTTTTGAACGTCAGTTCACATTTGTAGGTGGATCATCAGTGTTAGAGCTAAAATTAGCATGTTTAAAGTGATTTTCATGCTTCCAGGGGCTCGGGAAGTTAATTAAATACCATTTGGAGGCATTTAATGTTCGAGCAAAAACGGCTGATTTTCGACAAAAGAGATAACACCCCCCCATTACGTCATGCTTCAGAAATGTGGAAAATGGTCCGTTTTCAAATGTTTTATTTTTGAACGTCAGTTCACATTTGTAGGTGGATCATCAGTGTTAGAGCTAAAATTAGCATGTTTAAAGTGATTTTCATGCTTCCAGGGGCTCGGGAAGTGAAATAAATACCATTTGGAGGCATTTAATGTTCGAGCAAAAACGGCTGATTTTCGACAAAAGAGATAACACCCCCCCATTACGTCATGCTTCAGAAATGTGGAAAATGGTCCGTTTTCAAATGTTTTATTTTTGAACGTCAGTTCACATTTGTAGGTGGATCATCAGTGTTAGAGCTAAAATTAGCATGTTTAAAGTGATTTTCATGCTTCCAGGGGCCCAAAACACAAGATTAATGGAATGGTTAAAAGTGCATGAAAATGGCCAATTTACTCACTCTGAGTTCTCAAAAAGGGTTTCTTCACCCCGGGAAGTTAATTAAATACCATTTGGAGGCATTTAATGTTCGAGCAAAAACGGCTGATTTTCGACAAAAGAGATATCACCCCCCCATTACGTCATGCTTCAGAAATGTGGAAAATGGTCCGTTTTCAAATGTTTTATTTTTGAACGTCAGTTAACATTTGTAGGTGGATCATCAGTGTTAGAGCTAAAATTAGCATGTTTAAAGTGATTTTCATGCTTCCAGGGGCTCGGGAAGTTAATTAAATACCATTTGGAGGCATTTAATGTTCGAGCAAAAATGGCTGATTTTCGACAAAAGAGATAACACCCCCCCATTACGTCATGCTTCAGAAATGTGGAAAATGGTCCGTTTTCAAATGTTTTATTTTTGAACGTCAGTTCACATTTGTAGGTGGATCATCAGTGTTAGAGCTAAAATTAGCATGTTTAAAGTGATTTTCATGCTTCCAGGGGCCCAAAACACAAGATTAATGGAATGGTTAAAAGTGCATGAAAATGGCCAATTTACTCACTCTGAGTTCTCAAAAAGGGTTTCTTCACCCCGGGAAGTGAAATAAATACCATTTGGAGGCATTTAATGTTCGAGCAAAAACGGCTGATTTTCGACAAAAGAGATAACACCCCCCCATTACGTCATGCTTCAGAAATGTGGAAAATGGTCCGTTTTCAAATGTTTTATTTTTGAACGTCAGTTCACATTTGTAGGTGGATCATCAGTGTTAGAGCTAAAATTAGCATGTTTAAAGTGATTTTCATGCTTCCAGGGGCTCGGGAAGTTAATTAAATACCATTTGGAGGCATTTAATGTTCGAGCAAAAACGGCTGATTTTCGACAAAAGAGATAACACCCCCCCATTACGTCATGCTTCAGAAATGTGGAAAATGGTCCGTTTTCAAATGTTTTATTTTTGAACGTCAGTTCACATTTGTAGGTGGATCATCAGTGTTAGAGCTAAAATTAGCATGTTTAAAGTGATTTTCATGCTTCCAGGGGCCCAAAACACAAGATTTATGGAATGGTTAAAAGTGCATGAAAATGGCCAATTTACTCACTCTGAGTTCTCAAAAAGGGTTTCTTCACCCCGGGAAGTAAATAAATACCATTTGGAGGCATTTAATGTTCGAGCAAAAACGGCTGATTTTCGACAAAAGAGATAACACCCCCCATTACGTCATGCTTCAGAAATGTGGAAAATGGTCCGTTTTCAAATGTTTTATTTTTGAACGTCAGTTCACATTTGTAGGTGGATCATCAGTTTTAGAGCTAAAATTAGCATGTTTAAAGTGATTTTCATGCTTCCAGGGGCCCAAAACACAAGATTTATGGAATGGTTAAAAGTGCATGAAAATGGCCAATTTACTCACTCTGAGTTCTCAAAAAGGGTTTCTTCACCCCGGGAAGTTAATTAAATACCATTTGGAGGCATTTAATGTTCGAGCAAAAACGGCTGATTTTCGACAAAAGAGATAACACCCCCCCCATTACGTCATGCTTCAGAAATGTTGAAAATGGTCTGTTTTCAAATGTTTTATTTTTGAACGTCAGTTCACATTTGTAGGTGGATCATCAGTGTTAGAGCTAAAATTAGCATGTTTAAAGTGATTTTCATGCTTCCAGGGGCTCGGGAAGTTAATTAAATACCATTTGGAGGCATTTAATGTTCGAGCAAAAACGGCTGATTTTCGACAAAAGAGATAACACCCCCCCATTACGTCATGCTTCAGAAATGTGGAAAATGGTCCGTTTTCAAATGTTTTATTTTTGAACGTCAGTTCACATTTGTAGGTGGATCATCAGTGTTAGAGCTAAAATTAGCATGTTTAAAGTGATTTTCATGCTTCCAGGGGCCCAAAACACAAGATTTATGGAATGGTTAAAAGTGCATGAAAATGGCCAATTTACTCACTCTGAGTTCTCAAAAAGGGTTTCTTCACCCCGGGAAGTTAATTAAATACCATTTGGAGGCATTTAATGTTCGAGCAAAAACGGCTGATTTTCGACAAAAGAGATAACACCCCCCCATTACGTCATGCTTCAGAAATGCGGAAAATGGTCCGTTTTCAAAAGTTTTATTTTTGAACGTCAGTTCACATTTGTAGGTGGATCATCAGTGTTAGAGCTAAAATTAGCATGTTTAAAGTGATTTTCATGCTTCCAGGGGCTCGGGAAGTTAATTAAATACCATTTGGAGGCATTTAATGTTCGAGCAAAAGCGGCTGATTTTCGACAAAAGAGATAACACCCCCCCTTTACGTCATGCTTCAGAAATGTGGAAAATGGTCCGTTTTCAAATGTTTTATTTTTGAACGTCAGTTCACATTTGTAGGTGGATCATCAGTGTTAGAGCTAAAATTAGCATGTTTAAAGTGATTTTCATGCTTCCAGGGGCTCGGGAAGTTAATTAAATACCATTTGGAGGCATTTAATGTTCGAGCAAAAACGGCTGATTTTCGACAAAAGAGATAACACCCCCCCATTACGTCATGCTTCAGAAATGTGGAAAATGGTCCGTTTTCAAATGTTTTATTTTTGAACGTCAGTTCACATTTGTAGGTGGATCATCAGTGTTAGAGCTAAAATTAGCATGTTTAAAGTGATTTTCATGCTTCCAGGGGCCCAAAACACAAGATTTATGGAATGGTTAAAAGTGCATGAAAATGGCCAATTTACTCACTCTGAGTTCTCAAAAAGGGTTTCTTCACCCCGGGAAGTAAATAAATACCATTTGGAGGCATTTAATGTTCGAGCAAAAACGGCTGATTTTCGACAAAAGAGATAACACCCCCCATTACGTCATGCTTCAGAAATGTGGAAAATGGTCCGTTTTCAAATGTTTTATTTTTGAACGTCAGTTCACATTTGTAGGTGGATCATCAGTTTTAGAGCTAAAATTAGCATGTTTAAAGTGATTTTCATGCTTCCAGGGGCCCAAAACACAAGATTTATGGAATGGTTAAAAGTGCATGAAAATGGCCAATTTACTCACTCTGAGTTCTCAAAAAGGGTTTCTTCACCCCGGGAAGTTAATTAAATACCATTTGGAGGCATTTAATGTTCGAGCAAAAACGGCTGATTTTCGACAAAAGAGATAACACCCCCCCCATTACGTCATGCTTCAGAAATGTTGAAAATGGTCTGTTTTCAAATGTTTTATTTTTGAACGTCAGTTCACATTTGTAGGTGGATCATCAGTGTTAGAGCTAAAATTAGCATGTTTAAAGTGATTTTCATGCTTCCAGGGGCTCGGGAAGTTAATTAAATACCATTTGGAGGCATTTAATGTTCGAGCAAAAACGGCTGATTTTCGACAAAAGAGATAACACCCCCCCATTACGTCATGCTTCAGAAATGTGGAAAATGGTCCGTTTTCAAATGTTTTATTTTTGAACGTCAGTTCACATTTGTAGGTGGATCATCAGTGTTAGAGCTAAAATTAGCATGTTTAAAGTGATTTTCATGCTTCCAGGGGCCCAAAACACAAGATTTATGGAATGGTTAAAAGTGCATGAAAATGGCCAATTTACTCACTCTGAGTTCTCAAAAAGGGTTTCTTCACCCCGGGAAGTTAATTAAATACCATTTGGAGGCATTTAATGTTCGAGCAAAAACGGCTGATTTTCGACAAAAGAGATAACACCCCCCCATTACGTCATGCTTCAGAAATGCGGAAAATGGTCCGTTTTCAAAAGTTTTATTTTTGAACGTCAGTTCACATTTGTAGGTGGATCATCAGTGTTAGAGCTAAAATTAGCATGTTTAAAGTGATTTTCATGCTTCCAGGGGCTCGGGAAGTTAATTAAATACCATTTGGAGGCATTTAATGTTCGAGCAAAAGCGGCTGATTTTCGACAAAAGAGATAACACCCCCCCATTACGTCATGCTTCAGAAATGTGGAAAATGGTCCGTTTTCAAATGTTTTATTTTTGAACGTCAGTTCACATTTGTAGGTGGATCATCAGTGTTAGAGCTAAAATTAGCATGTTTAAAGTGATTTTCATGCTTCCAGGGGCTCGGGAAGTGAAATAAATACCATTTGGAGGCATTTAATGTTCGAGCAAAAAGGGCTGATTTTCGACAATAGAGATAACACCCCCCCATTACGTCATGCTTCAGAAATGTGGAAAATGGTCCGTTTTCAAATGTTTTATTTTTGAACGTCAGTTCACATTTGTAGGTGGATCATCAGTGTTAGAGCTAAAATTAGCATGTTTAAAGTGATTTTCATGCTTCCAGGGGCCCAAAACACAAGATTTATGGAATGGTTAAAAGTGCATGAAAATGGCCAATTTACTCACTCTGAGTTCTCAAAAAGGGTTTCTTCACCCCGGGAAGTTAATTAAATACCATTTGGAGGCATTTAATGTTCGAGCAAAAACGGCTGATTTTCGACAAAAGAGATAACACCCCCCCATTACGTCATTCTTCAGAAATGTGGAAAATGGTCCGTTTTCAAATGTTTTATTTTTGAACGTCAGTTCACATTTGTAGGTGGATCATCAGTGTTAGAGCTAAAATTAGCATGTTTAAAGTGATTTTCATGCTTCCAGGGGCTCGGGAAGTTAATTAAATACCATTTGGAGGCATTTAATGTTCGAGCAAAAACGGCTGATTTTCGACAAAAGAGATAACACCCCCCCATTACGTCATGCTTCAGAAATGTGGAAAATGGTCCGTTTTCAAATGTTTTATTTTTGAACGTCAGTTCACATTTGTAGGTGGATCATCAGTGTTAGAGCTAAAATTAGCATGTTTAAAGTGATTTTCATGCTTCCAGGGGCCCAAAACACAAGATTAATGGAATGGTTAAAAGTGCATGAAAATGGCCAATTTACTCACTCTGAGTTCTCAAAAAGGGTTTCTTCACCCCGGGAAGTTAATTAAATACCATTTGGAGGCATTTAATGTTCGAGCAAAAACGGCTGATTTTCGACAAAAGAGATATCACCCCCCCATTACGTCATGCTTCAGAAATGTGGAAAATGGTCCGTTTTCAAATGTTTTATTTTTGAACGTCAGTTCACATTTGTAGGTGGATCATCAGTGTTAGAGCTAAAATTAGCATGTTTAAAGTGATTTTCATGCTTCCAGGGGCTCGGGAAGTTAATTAAATACCATTTGGAGGCATTTAATGTTCGAGCAAAAACGGCTGATTTTCGACAAAAGAGATAACACCCCCCCATTACGTCATGCTTCAGAAATGTGGAAAATGGTCCGTTTTCAAATGTTTTATTTTTGAACGTCAGTTCACATTTGTAGGTGGATCATCAGTGTTAGAGCTAAAATTAGCATGTTTAAAGTGATTTTCATGCTTCCAGGGGCCCAAAACACAAGATTAATGGAATGGTTAAAAGTGCATGAAAATGGCCAATTTACTCACTCTGAGTTCTCAAAAAGGGTTTCTTCACCCCGGGAAGTTAATTAAATACCATTTGGAGGCATTTAATGTTCGAGCAAAAACGGCTGATTTTCGACAAAAGAGATAACACCCCCCCATTACGTCATGCTTCAGAAATGTGGAAAATGGTCCGTTTTCAAATGTTTTATTTTTGAACGTCAGTTCACATTTGTAGGTGGATCATCAGTGTTAGAGCTAAAATTAGCATGTTTAAAGTGATTTTCATGCTTCCAGGGGCCCAAAACACAAGATTTATGGAAGGGTTAAAAGTGCATGAAAATGGCCAATTTACTCACTCTGAGTTCTCAAAAAGGGTTTCTTCACCCCGGGAAGTTAATTAAATACCATTTGGAGGCATTTAATGTTCGAGCAAAAACGGCTGATTTTCGACAAAAGAGATAACACCCCCCATTACGTCATGCTTCAGAAATGTGGAAAATGGTCCGTTTTCAAATGTTTTATTTTTGAACGTCAGTTCACATTTGTAGGTGGATCATCAGTGTTAGAGCTAAAATTAGCATGTTTAAAGTGATTTTCATGCTTCCAGGGGCTCGGGAAGTTAATTAAATACCATTTGGAGGCATTTAATGTTCGAGCAAAAACGGCTGATTTTCGACAAAAGAGATAACACCCCCCCCCATTACGTCATGCTTCAGAAATGTGGAAAATGGTCCGTTTTCAAATGTTTTATTTTTGAACGTCAGTTCACATTTGTAGGTGGATCATCAGTGTTAGAGCTAAAATTAGCATGTTTAAAGTGATTTTCATGCTTCCAGGGGCCCAAAACACAAGATTTATGGAATGGTTAAAAGTGCATGAAAATGGCCAATTTACTCACTCTGAGTTCTCAAAAAGGGTTTCTTCACCCCGGGAAGTTAATTAAATACCATTTGGAGGCATTTAATGTTCGAGCAAAAACGGCTGATTTTCGACAAAAGAGATAACACCCCCCCATTACGTCATGCTTCAGAAATGTGGAAAATGGTCCGTTTTCAAATGTTTTATTTTTGAACGTCAGTTCACATTTGTAGGTGGATCATCAGTGTTAGAGCTAAAATTAGCATGTTTAAAGTGATTTTCATGCTTCCAGGGGCTCGGGAAGTTAATTAAATACCATTTGGAGGCATTTAATGTTCGAGCAAAAACGGCTGATTTTCGACAAAAGAGATAACACCCCCCCATTACGTCATGCTTCAGAAATGTGGAAAATGGTCCGTTTTTAAATGTTTTATTTTTGAACGTCAGTTCACATTTGTAGGTGGATCATCAGTGTTAGAGCTAAAATTAGCATGTTTAAAGTGATTTTCATGCTTCCAGGGGCCCAAAACACAAGATTTATGGAATGGTTAAAAGTGCATGAAAATGGCCAATTTACTCACTCTGAGTTCTCAAAAAGGGTTTCTTCACCCCGGGAAGTGAAATAAATACCATTTGGAGGCATTTAATGTTCGAGCAAAAACGGCTGATTTTCGACAAAAAAGATAACACCCCCCCATTACGTCATGCTTCAGAAATGTGGAAAATGGTCCGTTTTCAAATGTTTTATTTTTGAACGTCAGTTCACATTTGTAGGTGGATCATCAGTGTTAGAGCTAAAATTAGCATGTTTAAAGTGATTTTCATGCTTCCAGGGGCTCGGGAAGTGAAATAAATACCATTTGGAGGCATTTAATGTTCGAGCAAAAAGGGCTGATTTTCGACAATAGAGATAACACCCCCCCATTACGTCATGCTTCAGAAATGTGGAAAATGGTCCGTTTTCAAATGTTTTATTTTTGAACGTCAGTTCACATTTGTAGGTGGATCATCAGTGTTAGAGCTAAAATTAGCATGTTTAAAGTGATTTTCATGCTTCCAGGGGCCCAAAACACAAGATTTATGGAATGGTTAAAAGTGCATGAAAATGGCCAATTTACTCACTCTGAGTTCTCAAAAAGGGTTTCTTCACCCCGGGAAGTTAATTAAATACCATTTGGAGGCATTTAATGTTCGAGCAAAAACGGCTGATTTTCGACAAAAGAGATAACACCCCCCCATTACGTCATGCTTCAGAAATGTGGAAAATGGTCCGTTTTCAAATGTTTTATTTTTGAACGTCAGTTCACATTTGTAGGTGGATCATCAGTGTTAGAGCTAAAATTAGCATGTTTAAAGTGATTTTCATGCTTCCAGGGGCTCGGGAAGTTAATTAAATACCATTTGGAGGCATTTAATGTTCGAGCAAAAACGGCTGATTTTCGACAAAAGAGATAACACCCCCCCATTACGTCATGCTTCAGAAATGTGGAAAATGGTCCGTTTTCAAATGTTTTATTTTTGAACGTCAGTTCACATTTGTAGGTGGATCATCAGTGTTAGAGCTAAAATTAGCATGTTTAAAGTGATTTTCATGCTTCCAGGGGCTCGGGAAGTGAAATAAATACCATTTGGAGGCATTTAATGTTCGAGCAAAAACGGCTGATTTTCGACAAAAGAGATAACACCCCCCCATTACGTCATGCTTCAGAAATGTGGAAAATGGTCCGTTTTCAAATGTTTTATTTTTGAACGTCAGTTCACATTTGTAGGTGGATCATCAGTGTTAGAGCTAAAATTAGCATGTTTAAAGTGATTTTCATGCTTCCAGGGGCCCAAAACACAAGATTAATGGAATGGTTAAAAGTGCATGAAAATGGCCAATTTACTCACTCTGAGTTCTCAAAAAGGGTTTCTTCACCCCGGGAAGTTAATTAAATACCATTTGGAGGCATTTAATGTTCGAGCAAAAACGGCTGATTTTCGACAAAAGAGATATCACCCCCCCATTACGTCATGCTTCAGAAATGTGGAAAATGGTCCGTTTTCAAATGTTTTATTTTTGAACGTCAGTTAACATTTGTAGGTGGATCATCAGTGTTAGAGCTAAAATTAGCATGTTTAAAGTGATTTTCATGCTTCCAGGGGCTCGGGAAGTTAATTAAATACCATTTGGAGGCATTTAATGTTCGAGCAAAAATGGCTGATTTTCGACAAAAGAGATAACACCCCCCCATTACGTCATGCTTCAGAAATGTGGAAAATGGTCCGTTTTCAAATGTTTTATTTTTGAACGTCAGTTCACATTTGTAGGTGGATCATCAGTGTTAGAGCTAAAATTAGCATGTTTAAAGTGATTTTCATGCTTCCAGGGGCCCAAAACACAAGATTAATGGAATGGTTAAAAGTGCATGAAAATGGCCAATTTACTCACTCTGAGTTCTCAAAAAGGGTTTCTTCACCCCGGGAAGTGAAATAAATACCATTTGGAGGCATTTAATGTTCGAGCAAAAACGGCTGATTTTCGACAAAAGAGATAACACCCCCCCATTACGTCATGCTTCAGAAATGTGGAAAATGGTCCGTTTTCAAATGTTTTATTTTTGAACGTCAGTTCACATTTGTAGGTGGATCATCAGTGTTAGAGCTAAAATTAGCATGTTTAAAGTGATTTTCATGCTTCCAGGGGCTCGGGAAGTTAATTAAATACCATTTGGAGGCATTTAATGTTCGAGCAAAAACGGCTGATTTTCGACAAAAGAGATAACACCCCCCCATTACGTCATGCTTCAGAAATGTGGAAAATGGTCCGTTTTCAAATGTTTTATTTTTGAACGTCAGTTCACATTTGTAGGTGGATCATCAGTGTTAGAGCTAAAATTAGCATGTTTAAAGTGATTTTCATGCTTCCAGGGGCCCAAAACACAAGATTTATGGAATGGTTAAAAGTGCATGAAAATGGCCAATTTACTCACTCTGAGTTCTCAAAAAGGGTTTCTTCACCCCGGGAAGTAAATAAATACCATTTGGAGGCATTTAATGTTCGAGCAAAAACGGCTGATTTTCGACAAAAGAGATAACACCCCCCATTACGTCATGCTTCAGAAATGTGGAAAATGGTCCGTTTTCAAATGTTTTATTTTTGAACGTCAGTTCACATTTGTAGGTGGATCATCAGTTTTAGAGCTAAAATTAGCATGTTTAAAGTGATTTTCATGCTTCCAGGGGCCCAAAACACAAGATTTATGGAATGGTTAAAAGTGCATGAAAATGGCCAATTTACTCACTCTGAGTTCTCAAAAAGGGTTTCTTCACCCCGGGAAGTTAATTAAATACCATTTGGAGGCATTTAATGTTCGAGCAAAAACGGCTGATTTTCGACAAAAGAGATAACACCCCCCCCATTACGTCATGCTTCAGAAATGTTGAAAATGGTCTGTTTTCAAATGTTTTATTTTTGAACGTCAGTTCACATTTGTAGGTGGATCATCAGTGTTAGAGCTAAAATTAGCATGTTTAAAGTGATTTTCATGCTTCCAGGGGCTCGGGAAGTTAATTAAATACCATTTGGAGGCATTTAATGTTCGAGCAAAAACGGCTGATTTTCGACAAAAGAGATAACACCCCCCCATTACGTCATGCTTCAGAAATGTGGAAAATGGTCCGTTTTCAAATGTTTTATTTTTGAACGTCAGTTCACATTTGTAGGTGGATCATCAGTGTTAGAGCTAAAATTAGCATGTTTAAAGTGATTTTCATGCTTCCAGGGGCCCAAAACACAAGATTTATGGAATGGTTAAAAGTGCATGAAAATGGCCAATTTACTCACTCTGAGTTCTCAAAAAGGGTTTCTTCACCCCGGGAAGTTAATTAAATACCATTTGGAGGCATTTAATGTTCGAGCAAAAACGGCTGATTTTCGACAAAAGAGATAACACCCCCCCATTACGTCATGCTTCAGAAATGCGGAAAATGGTCCGTTTTCAAAAGTTTTATTTTTGAACGTCAGTTCACATTTGTAGGTGGATCATCAGTGTTAGAGCTAAAATTAGCATGTTTAAAGTGATTTTCATGCTTCCAGGGGCTCGGGAAGTTAATTAAATACCATTTGGAGGCATTTAATGTTCGAGCAAAAGCGGCTGATTTTCGACAAAAGAGATAACACCCCCCCTTTACGTCATGCTTCAGAAATGTGGAAAATGGTCCGTTTTCAAATGTTTTATTTTTGAACGTCAGTTCACATTTGTAGGTGGATCATCAGTGTTAGAGCTAAAATTAGCATGTTTAAAGTGATTTTCATGCTTCCAGGGGCTCGGGAAGTTAATTAAATACCATTTGGAGGCATTTAATGTTCGAGCAAAAACGGCTGATTTTCGACAAAAGAGATAACACCCCCCCATTACGTCATGCTTCAGAAATGTGGAAAATGGTCCGTTTTCAAATGTTTTATTTTTGAACGTCAGTTCACATTTGTAGGTGGATCATCAGTGTTAGAGCTAAAATTAGCATGTTTAAAGTGATTTTCATGCTTCCAGGGGCCCAAAACACAAGATTTATGGAATGGTTAAAAGTGCATGAAAATGGCCAATTTACTCACTCTGAGTTCTCAAAAAGGGTTTCTTCACCCCGGGAAGTAAATAAATACCATTTGGAGGCATTTAATGTTCGAGCAAAAACGGCTGATTTTCGACAAAAGAGATAACACCCCCCATTACGTCATGCTTCAGAAATGTGGAAAATGGTCCGTTTTCAAATGTTTTATTTTTGAACGTCAGTTCACATTTGTAGGTGGATCATCAGTTTTAGAGCTAAAATTAGCATGTTTAAAGTGATTTTCATGCTTCCAGGGGCCCAAAACACAAGATTTATGGAATGGTTAAAAGTGCATGAAAATGGCCAATTTACTCACTCTGAGTTCTCAAAAAGGGTTTCTTCACCCCGGGAAGTTAATTAAATACCATTTGGAGGCATTTAATGTTCGAGCAAAAACGGCTGATTTTCGACAAAAGAGATAACACCCCCCCCATTACGTCATGCTTCAGAAATGTTGAAAATGGTCTGTTTTCAAATGTTTTATTTTTGAACGTCAGTTCACATTTGTAGGTGGATCATCAGTGTTAGAGCTAAAATTAGCATGTTTAAAGTGATTTTCATGCTTCCAGGGGCTCGGGAAGTTAATTAAATACCATTTGGAGGCATTTAATGTTCGAGCAAAAACGGCTGATTTTCGACAAAAGAGATAACACCCCCCCATTACGTCATGCTTCAGAAATGTGGAAAATGGTCCGTTTTCAAATGTTTTATTTTTGAACGTCAGTTCACATTTGTAGGTGGATCATCAGTGTTAGAGCTAAAATTAGCATGTTTAAAGTGATTTTCATGCTTCCAGGGGCCCAAAACACAAGATTTATGGAATGGTTAAAAGTGCATGAAAATGGCCAATTTACTCACTCTGAGTTCTCAAAAAGGGTTTCTTCACCCCGGGAAGTTAATTAAATACCATTTGGAGGCATTTAATGTTCGAGCAAAAACGGCTGATTTTCGACAAAAGAGATAACACCCCCCCATTACGTCATGCTTCAGAAATGCGGAAAATGGTCCGTTTTCAAAAGTTTTATTTTTGAACGTCAGTTCACATTTGTAGGTGGATCATCAGTGTTAGAGCTAAAATTAGCATGTTTAAAGTGATTTTCATGCTTCCAGGGGCTCGGGAAGTTAATTAAATACCATTTGGAGGCATTTAATGTTCGAGCAAAAGCGGCTGATTTTCGACAAAAGAGATAACACCCCCCCATTACGTCATGCTTCAGAAATGTGGAAAATGGTCCGTTTTCAAATGTTTTATTTTTGAACGTCAGTTCACATTTGTAGGTGGATCATCAGTGTTAGAGCTAAAATTAGCATGTTTAAAGTGATTTTCATGCTTCCAGGGGCTCGGGAAGTTAATTAAATACCATTTGGAGGCATTTAATGTTCGAGCAAAAACGGCTGATTTTCGACAAAAGAGATAACACCCCCCCATTACGTCATGCTTCAGAAATGTGGAAAATGGTCCGTTTTCAAATGTTTTATTTTTGAACGTCAGTTCACATTTGTAGGTGGATCATCAGTGTTAGAGCTAAAATTAGCATGTTTAAAGTGATTTTCATGCTTCCAGGGGCCCAAAACACAAGATTAATGGAATGGTTAAAAGTGCATGAAAATGGCCAATTTTCTCACTCTGAGTTCTCAAAAAGGGTTTCTTCACCCCGGGAAGTGAAATAAATACCATTTGGAGGCATTTAATGTTCGAGCAAAAACGGCTGATTTTCGACAAAAGAGATAACACCCCCCCATTACGTCATGCTTCAGAAATGTGGAAAATGGTCCGTTTTCAAATGTTTTATTTTTGAACGTCAGTTCACATTTGTAGGTGGATCATCAGTGTTAGAGCTAAAATTAGCATGTTTAAAGTGATTTTCATGCTTCCAGGGGCTCGGGAAATTAATTAAATACCATTTGGAGGAATTTAATGTTCGAGCAAAAACGGCTGATTTTCGACAAAAGAGATAACACCCCCCCATTACGTCATGCTTCAGAAATGTGGAAAATGGTCCGTTTTCAAATGTTTTATTTTTGAACGTCAGTTCACATTTGTAGGTGGATCATCAGTGTTAGAGCTAAAATTAGCATGTTTAAAGTGATTTTCATGCTTCCAGGGGCCCAAAACACAAGATTTATGGAATGGTTAAAAGTGCATGAAAATGGCCAATTTACTCACTCTGAGTTCTCAAAAAGGGTTTCTTCACCCCGGGAAGTTAATTAAATACCATTTGGAGGCATTTAATGTTCGAGCAAAAACGGCTGATTTTCGACAAAAGAGATAACACCCCCCCATTACGTCATGCTTCAGAAATGTGGAAAATGGTCCGTTTTCAAATGTTTTATTTTTGAACGTCAGTTCACATTTGTAGGTGGATCATCAGTGTTAGAGCTAAAATTAGCATGTTTAAAGTGATTTTCATGCTTCCAGGGGCTCGGGAAGTTAATTAAATACCATTTGGAGGCATTTAATGTTCGAGCAAAAACGGCTGATTTTCGACAAAAGAGATAACACCCCCCCATTACGTCATGCTTCAGAAATGTGGAAAATGGTCCGTTTTCAAATGTTTTATTTTTGAACGTCAGTTCACATTTGTAGGTGGATCATCAGTGTTAGAGCTAAAATTAGCATGTTTAAAGTAATTTTCATGCTTCCAGGGGCTCGGGAAATTAATTAAATACCATTTGGAGGAATTTAATGTTCGAGCAAAAACGGCTGATTTTCGACAAAAGAGATAACACCCCCCCATTACGTCATGCTTCAGAAATGTGGAAAATGGTCCGTTTTCAAATGTTTTATTTTTGAACGTCAGTTCACATTTGTAGGTGGATCATCAGTGTTAGAGCTAAAATTAGCATGTTTAAAGTGATTTTCATGCTTCCAGGGGCCCAAAACACAAGATTTATGGAATGGTTAAAAGTGCATGAAAATGGCCAATTTACTCACTCTGAGTTCTCAAAAAGGGTTTCTTCACCCCGGGAAGTTAATTAAATACCATTTGGAGGCATTTAATGTTCGAGCAAAAACGGCTGATTTTCGACAAAAGAGATAACACCCCCCCATTACGTCATGCTTCAGAAATGTGGAAAATGGTCCGTTTTCAAATGTTTTATTTTTGAACGTCAGTTCACATTTGTAGGTGGATCATCAGTGTTAGAGCTAAAATTAGCATGTTTAAAGTGATTTTCATGCTTCCAGGGGCTCGGGAAGTTAATTAAATACCATTTGGAGGCATTTAATGTTCGAGCAAAAACGGCTGATTTTCGACAAAAGAGATAACACCCCCCCATTACGTCATGCTTCAGAAATGTGGAAAATGGTCCGTTTTCAAATGTTTTATTTTTGAACGTCAGTTCACATTTGTAGGTGGATCATCAGTGTTAGAGCTAAAATTAGCATGTTTAAAGTGATTTTCATGCTTCCAGGGGCCCAAAACACAAGATTTATGGAATGGTTAAAAGTGCATGAAAATGGCCAATTTACTCACTCTGAGTTCTCAAAAAGGGTTTCTTCACCCTGGGAAGTTAATTAAATACCATTTGGAGGCATTTAATGTTCGAGCAAAAACGGCTGATTTTCGACAAAAGAGATAACACCCCCCATTACGTCATGCTTCAAAAATGTGGAAAATGGTCCGTTTTCAAATGTTTTATTTTTGAACGTCAGTTCACATTTGTAGGTGGATCATCAGTGTTAGAGCTAAAATTAGCATGTTTAAAGTGATTTTCATGCTTCCAGGGGCCCAAAACACAAGATTTATGGAATGGTTAAAAGTGCATGAAAATGGCCAATTTACTCACTCTGAGTTCTCAAAAAGGGTTTCTTCACCCCGGGAAGTTAATTAAATACCATTTGGAGGCATTTAATGTTCGAGCAAAAACGGCTGATTTTCGACAAAAGAGATAACACCCCCCCATTACGTCATGCTTCAGAAATGTGGAAAATGGTCCGTTTTCAAATGTTTTATTTTTGAACGTCAGTTCACATTTGTAGGTGGATCATCAGTGTTAGAGCTAAAATTAGCATGTTTAAAGTGATTTTCATGCTTCCAGGGGCTCGGGAAGTTAATTAAATACCATTTGGAGGCATTTAATGTTCGAGCAAAAACGGCTGATTTTCGACAAAAGAGATAACACCCCCCATTACGTCATGCTTCAGAAATGTGGAAAATGGTCTGTTTTCAAATGTTTTATTTTTGAACGTCAGTTCACATTTGTAGGTGGATCATCAGTGTTAGAGCTAAAATTAGCATGTTTAAAGTGATTTTCATGCTTCCAGGGGCCCAAAACACAAGATTTATGGAATGGTTAAAAGTGCATGAAAATGGCCAATTTACTCACTCTGAGTTCTCAAAAAGGGTTTCTTCACCCCGGGAAGTTAATTAAATACCATTTGGAGGCATTTAATGTTCGAGCAAAAACGGCTGATTTTCGACAAAAGAGATAACACCCCCCCATTACGTCATGCTTCAGAAATGTGGAAAATGGTCCGTTTTCAAATGTTTTATTTTTGAACGTCAGTTCACATTTGTAGGTGGATCATCAGTGTTAGAGCTAAAATTAGCATGTTTAAAGTGATTTTCATGCTTCCAGGGGCTCGGGAAGTTAATTAAATACCATCTGGAGGCATTTAATGTTCGAGCAAAAACGGCTGATTTTCGACAAAAGAGATAACACCCCCCCATTACGTCATGCTTCAGAAATGTGGAAAATGGTCCGTTTTCAAATGTTTTATTTTTGAACGTCAGTTCACATTTGTAGGTGGATCATCAGTGTTAGAGCTAAAATTAGCATGTTTAAAGTGATTTTCATGCTTCCAGGGGCTCGGGAAGTTAATTAAATACCATTTGGAGGCATTTAATGTTCGAGCAAAAACGGCTGATTTTCGACAAAAGAGATAACACCCCCCCATTACGTCATGCTTCAGAAATGTGGAAAATGGTCCGTTTTCAAATGTTTTATTTTTGAACGTCAGTTCACATTTGTAGGTGGATCATCAGTGTTAGAGCTAAAATTAGCATGTTTAAAGTGATTTTCATGCTTCCAGGGGCCCAAAACACAAGATTTATGGAATGGTTAAAAGTGCATGAAAATGGCCAATTTACTCACTCTGAGTTCTCAAAAAGGGTTTCTTCACCCCGGGAAGTTAATTAAATACCATTTGGAGGCATTTAATGTTCGAGCAAAAACGGCTGATTTTCGACAAAAGAGATAACACCCCCCCATTACGTCATGCTTCAGAAATGTGGAAAATGGTCTGTTTTCAAATGTTTTATTTTTGAACGTCAGTTCACATTTGTAGGTGGATCATCAGTGTTAGAGCTAAAATTAGCATGTTTAAAGTGATTTTCATGCTTTCAGGGGCCCAAAACACAAGATTTATGGAATGGTTAAAAGTGCATGAAAATGGCCAATTTACTCACTCTGAGTTCTCAAAAAGGGTTTCTTCACCCCGGGAAGTTAATTAAATACCATTTGGAGGCATTTAATGTTCGAGCAAAAACGGCTGATTTTCGACAAAAGAGATAACACCCCCCCCCATTACGTCATGCTTCAGAAATGTGGAAAATGGTCCGTTTTCAAATGTTTTATTTTTGAACGTCAGTTCACATTTGTAGGTGGATCATCAGTGTTAGAGCTAAAATTAGCATGTTTAAAGTGATTTTCATGCTTCCAGGGGCTCGGGAAGTTAATTAAATACCATTTGGAGGCATTTAATGTTCGAGCAAAAACGGCTGATTTTCGACAAAAGAGATAACACCCCCCCATTACGTCATGCTTCAGAAATGTGGAAAATGGTCTGTTTTCAAATGTTTTATTTTTGAACGTCAGTTCACATTTGTAGGTGGATCATCAGTGTTAGAGCTAAAATTAGCATGTTTAAAGTGATTTTCATGCTTCCAGGGGCCCAAAACACAAGATTTATGGAATGGTTAAAAGTGCATGAAAATGGCCAATTTACTCACTCTGAGTTCTCAAAAAGGGTTTCTTCACCCCGGGAAGTGAAATAAATACCATTTGGAGGCATTTAATGTTCGAGCAAAAACGGCTGATTTTCGACAAAAGAGATAACACCCCCCCATTACGTCATGCTTCAGAAATGTGGAAAATGGTCCGTTTTCAAATGTTTTATTTTTGAACGTCAGTTCACATTTGTAGGTGGATCATCAGTGTTAGAGCTAAAATTAGCATGTTTAAAGTGATTTTCATGCTTCCAGGGGCTCGGGAAGTGAAATAAATACCATTTGGAGGCATTTAATGTTCGAGCAAAAAGGGCTGATTTTCGACAATAGAGATAACACCCCCCCATTACGTCATGCTTCAGAAATGTGGAAAATGGTCCGTTTTCAAATGTTTTATTTTTGAACGTCAGTTCACATTTGTAGGTGGATCATCAGTGTTAGAGCTAAAATTAGCATGTTTAAAGTGATTTTCATGCTTCCAGGGGCCCAAAACACAAGATTTATGGAATGGTTAAAAGTGCATGAAAATGGCCAATTTACTCACTCTGAGTTCTCAAAAAGGGTTTCTTCACCCCGGGAAGTTAATTAAATACCATTTGGAGGCATTTAATGTTCGAGCAAAAACGGCTGATTTTCGACAAAAGAGATAACACCCCCCATTACGTCATGCTTCAGAAATGTGGAAAATGGTCCGTTTTCAAATGTTTTATTTTTGAACGTCAGTTCACATTTGTAGGTGGATCATCAGTGTTAGAGCTAAAATTAGCATGTTTAAAGTGATTTTCATGCTTCCAGGGGCTCGGGAAGTTAATTAAATACCATTTGGAGGCATTTAATGTTCGAGCAAAAACGGCTGATTTTCGACAAAAGAGATAACACCCCCCCATTACGTCATGCTTCAGAAATGTGGAAAATGGTCCGTTTTCAAATGTTTTATTTTTGAACGTCAGTTCACATTTGTAGGTGGATCATCAGTGTTAGAGCTAAAATTAGCATGTTTAAAGTGATTTTCATGCTTCCAGGGGCTCGGGAAGTGAAATAAATACCATTTGGAGGCATTTAATGTTCGAGCAAAAACGGCTGATTTTCGACAAAAGAGATAACACCCCCCCTTTACGTCATGCTTCAGAAATGTGGAAAATGGTCCGTTTTCAAATGTTTTATTTTTGAACGTCAGTTCACATTTGTAGGTGGATCATCAGTGTTAGAGCTAAAATTAGCATGTTTAAAGTGATTTTCATGCTTCCAGGGGCCCAAAACACAAGATTAATGGAATGGTTAAAAGTGCATGAAAATGGCCAATTTACTCACTCTGAGTTCTCAAAAAGGGTTTCTTCACCCCGGGAAGTTAATTAAATACCATTTGGAGGCATTTAATGTTCGAGCAAAAACGGCTGATTTTCGACAAAAGAGATATCACCCCCCCATTACGTCATGCTTCAGAAATGTGGAAAATGGTCCGTTTTCAAATGTTTTATCTTTGAACGTCAGTTCACATTTGTAGGTGGATCATCAGTGTTAGAGCTAAAATTAGCATGTTTAAAGTGATTTTCATGCTTCCAGGGGCTCGGGAAGTTAATTAAATACCATTTGGAGGCATTTAATGTTCGAGCAAAAACGGCTGATTTTCGACAAAAGAGATAACACCCCCCCCATTACGTCATGCTTCAGAAATGTGGAAAATGGTCTGTTTTCAAATGTTTTATTTTTGAACGTCAGTTCACATTTGTAGGTGGATCATCAGTGTTAGAGCTAAAATTAGCATGTTTAAAGTGATTTTCATGCTTCCAGGGGCCCAAAACACAAGATTAATGGAATGGTTAAAAGTGCATGAAAATGGCCAATTTACTCACTCTGAGTTCTCAAAAAGGGTTTCTTCACCCCGGGAAGTGAAATAAATACCATTTGGAGGCGTTTAATGTTCGAGCAAAAACGGCTGATTTTCGACAAAAGAGATAACACCCCCCCATTACGTCATGCTTCAGAAATGTGGAAAATGGTCCGTTTTCAAATGTTTTATTTTTGAACGTCAGTTCACATTTGTAGGTGGATCATCAGTGTTAGAGCTAAAATTAGCATGTTTAAAGTGATTTTCATGCTTCCAGGGGCTCGGGAAGTTAATTAAATACCATTTGGAGGCATTTAATGTTCGAGCAAAAACGGCTGATTTTCGACAAAAGAGATAACACCCCCCCATTACGTCATGCTTCAGAAATGTGGAAAATGGTCCGTTTTCAAATGTTTTATTTTTGAACGTCAGTTCACATTTGTAGGTGGATCATCAGTGTTAGAGCTAAAATTAGCATGTTTAAAGTGATTTTCATGCTTCCAGGGGCCCAAAACACAAGATTTATGGAATGGTTAAAAGTGCATGAAAATGGCCAATTTACTCACTCTGAGTTCTCAAAAAGGGTTTCTTCACCCCGGGAAGTAAATAAATACCATTTGGAGGCATTTAATGTTCGAGCAAAAACGGCTGATTTTCGACAAAAGAGATAACACCCCCCATTACGTCATGCTTCAGAAATGTGGAAAATGGTCCGTTTTCAAATGTTTTATTTTTGAACGTCAGTTCACATTTGTAGGTGGATCATCAGTTTTAGAGCTAAAATTAGCATGTTTAAAGTGATTTTCATGCTTCCAGGGGCCCAAAACACAAGATTTATGGAATGGTTAAAAGTGCATGAAAATGGCCAATTTACTCACTCTGAGTTCTCAAAAAGGGTTTCTTCACCCCGGGAAGTTAATTAAATACCATTTGGAGGCATTTAATGTTCGAGCAAAAACGGCTGATTTTCGACAAAAGAGATAACACCCCCCCCATTACGTCATGCTTCAGAAATGTGGAAAATGGTCTGTTTTCAAATGTTTTATTTTTGAACGTCAGTTCACATCTGTAGGTGGATCATCAGTGTTAGAGCTAAAATTAGCATGTTTAAAGTGATTTTCATGCTTCCAGGGGCTCGAAGAAGTTAATTAAATACCATTTGGAGGCATTTAATGTTCGAGCAAAAACGGCTGATTTTCGACAAAAGAGATAACACCCCCCCCATTACGTCATGCTTCAGAAATGTGGAAAATGGTCCGTTTTCAAATGTTTTATTTTTGAACGTCAGTTCACATTTGTAGGTGGATCATCAGTGTTAGAGCTAAAATTAGCATGTTTAAAGTGATTTTCATGCTTCCAGGGGCCCAAAACACAAGATTTATGGAATGGTTAAAAGTGCATGAAAATGGCCAATTTACTCACTCTGAGTTCTCAAAAAGGGTTTCTTCACCCCGGGAAGTTAATTAAATACCATTTGGAGGCATTTAATGTTCGAGCAAAAACGGCTGATTTTCGACAAAAGAGATAACACCCCCCCATTACGTCATGCTTCAGAAATGCGGAAAATGGTCCGTTTTCAAAAGTTTTATTTTTGAACGTCAGTTCACATTTGTAGGTGGATCATCAGTGTTAGAGCTAAAATTAGCATGTTTAAAGTGATTTTCATGCTTCCAGGGGCTCGGGAAGTTAATTAAATACCATTTGGAGGCATTTAATGTTCGAGCAAAAGCGGCTGATTTTCGACAAAAGAGATAACACCCCCCCTTTACGTCATGCTTCAGAAATGTGGAAAATGGTCCGTTTTCAAATGTTTTATTTTTGAACGTCAGTTCACATTTGTAGGTGGATCATCAGTGTTAGAGCTAAAATTAGCATGTTTAAAGTGATTTTCATGCTTCCAGGGGCTCGGGAAGTTAATTAAATACCATTTGGAGGCATTTAATGTTCGAGCAAAAACGGCTGATTTTCGACAAAAGAGATAACACCCCCCCATTACGTCATGCTTCAGAAATGTGGAAAATGGTCCGTTTTCAAATGTTTTATTTTTGAACGTCAGTTCACATTTGTAGGTGGATCATCAGTGTTAGAGCTAAAATTAGCATGTTTAAAGTGATTTTCATGCTTCCAGGGGCCCAAAACACAAGATTAATGGAATGGTTAAAAGTGCATGAAAATGGCCAATTTACTCACTCTGAGTTCTCAAAAAGGGTTTCTTCACCCCGGGAAGTGAAATAAATACCATTTGGAGGCATTTAATGTTCGAGCAAAAACGGCTGATTTTCGACAAAAGAGATAACACCCCCCCATTACGTCATGCTTCAGAAATGTGGAAAATGGTCCGTTTTCAAATGTTTTATTTTTGAACGTCAGTTCACATTTGTAGGTGGATCATCAGTGTTAGAGCTAAAATTAGCATGTTTAAAGTGATTTTCATGCTTCCAGGGGCTCGGGAAGTTAATTAAATACCATTTGGAGGAATTTAATGTTCGAGCAAAAACGGCTGATTTTCGACAAAAGAGATAACACCCCCCCATTACGTCATGCTTCAGAAATGTGGAAAATGGTCCGTTTTCAAATGTTTTATTTTTGAACGTCAGTTCACATTTGTAGGTGGATCATCAGTGTTAGAGCTAAAATTAGCATGTTTAAAGTGATTTTCATGCTTCCAGGGGCCCAAAACACAAGATTTATGGAATGGTTAAAAGTGCATGAAAATGGCCAATTTACTCACTCTGAGTTCTCAAAAAGGGTTTCTTCACCCCGGGAAGTTAATTAAATACCATTTGGAGGCATTTAATGTTCGAGCAAAAACGGCTGATTTTCGACAAAAGAGATAACACCCCCCCATTACGTCATGCTTCAGAAATGTGGAAAATGGTCCGTTTTCAAATGTTTTATTTTTGAACGTCAGTTCACATTTGTAGGTGGATCATCAGTGTTAGAGCTAAAATTAGCATGTTTAAAGTGATTTTCATGCTTCCAGGGGCTCGGGAAGTTAATTAAATACCATTTGGAGGCATTTAATGTTCGAGCAAAAACGGCTGATTTTCGACAAAAGAGATAACACCCCCCCATTACGTCATGCTTCAGAAATGTGGAAAATGGTCCGTTTTCAAATGTTTTATTTTTGAACGTCAGTTCACATTTGTAGGTGGATCATCAGTGTTAGAGCTAAAATTAGCATGTTTAAAGTGATTTTCATGCTTCCAGGGGCCCAAAAACACAAGATTTATGGAATGGTTAAAAGTGCATGAAAATGGCCAATTTACTCACTCTGAGTTCTCAAAAAGGGTTTCTTCACCCCGGGAAGTTAATTAAATACCATTTGGAGGCATTTAATGTTCGAGCAAAAACGGCTGATTTTCGACAAAAGAGATAACACCCCCCCATTACGTCATGCTTCAGAAATGTGGAAAATGGTCCGTTTTCAAATGTTTTATTTTTGAACGTCAGTTCACATTTGTAGGTGGATCATCAGTGTTAGAGCTAAAATTAGCATGTTTAAAGTGATTTTCATGCTTCCAGGGGCCCAAAACACAAGATTTATGGAATGGTTAAAAGTGCATGAAAATGGCCAATTTACTCACTCTGAGTTCTCAAAAAGGGTTTCTTCACCCCGGGAAGTTAATTAAATACCATTTGGAGGCATTTAATGTTCGAGCAAAAACGGCTGATTTTCGACAAAAGAGATAACACCCCCCCATTACGTCATGCTTCAGAAATGTGGAAAATGGTCCGTTTTCAAATGTTTTATTTTTGAACGTCAGTTCACATTTGTAGGTGGATCATCAGTGTTAGAGCTAAAATTAGCATGTTTAAAGTGATTTTCATGCTTCCAGGGGCTCGGGAAGTTAATTAAATACCATTTGGAGGCATTTAATGTTCGAGCAAAAACGGCTGATTTTCGACAAAAGAGATAACACCCCCCATTACGTCATGCTTCAGAAATGTGGAAAATGGTCTGTTTTCAAATGTTTTATTTTTGAACGTCAGTTCACATTTGTAGGTGGATCATCAGTGTTAGAGCTAAAATTAGCATGTTTAAAGTGATTTTCATGCCTCCAGGGGCCCAAAACACAAGATTTATGGAATGGTTAAAAGTGCATGAAAATGGCCAATTTACTCACTCTGAGTTCTCAAAAAGGGTTTCTTCACCCCGGGAAGTTAATTAAATACCATTTGGAGGCATTTAATGTTCGAGCAAAAACGGCTGATTTTCGACAAAAGAGATAACACCCCCCCATTACGTCATGCTTCAGAAATGTGGAAAATGGTCCGTTTTCAAATGTTTTATTTTTGAACGTCAGTTCACATTTGTAGGTGGATCATCAGTGTTAGAGCTAAAATTAGCATGTTTAAAGTGATTTTCATGCTTCCAGGGGCTCGGGAAGTTAATTAAATACCATCTGGAGGCATTTAATGTTCGAGCAAAAACGGCTGATTTTCGACAAAAGAGATAACACCCCCCCATTACGTCATGCTTCAGAAATGTGGAAAATGGTCCGTTTTCAAATGTTTTATTTTTGAACGTCAGTTCACATTTGTAGGTGGATCATCAGTGTTAGAGCTAAAATTAGCATGTTTAAAGTGATTTTCATGCTTCCAGGGGCTCGGGAAGTTAATTAAATACCATTTGGAGGCATTTAATGTTCGAGCAAAAACGGCTGATTTTCGACAAAAGAGATAACACCCCCCCCATTACGTCATGCTTCAGAAATGTGGAAAATGGTCCGTTTTCAAATGTTTTATTTTTGAACGTCAGTTCACATTTGTAGGTGGATCATCAGTGTTAGAGCTAAAATTAGCATGTTTAAAGTGATTTTCATGCTTCCAGGGGCCCAAAACACAAGATTTATGGAATGGTTAAAAGTGCATGAAAATGGCCAATTTACTCACTCTGAGTTCTCAAAAAGGGTTTCTTCACCCCGGGAAGTTAATTAAATACCATTTGGAGGCATTTAATGTTCGAGCAAAAACGGCTGATTTTCGACAAAAGAGATAACACCCCCCCATTACGTCATGCTTCAGAAATGTGGAAAATGGTCCGTTTTCAAATGTTTTATTTTTGAACATCAGTTCACATTTGTAGGTGGATCATCAGTGTTAGAGCTAAAATTAGCATGTTTAAAGTGATTTTCATGCTTCCAGGGGCCCAAAACACAAGATTTATGGAATGGTTAAAAGTGCATGAAAATGGCCAATTTACTCACTCTGAGTTCTCAAAAAGGGTTTCTTCACCCCGGGAAGTTAATTAAATACCATTTGGAGGCATTTAATGTTCGAGCAAAAACGGCTGATTTTCGACAAAAGAGATAACACCCCCCCCCCATTACGTCATGCTTCAGAAATGTGGAAAATGGTCCGTTTTCAAATGTTTTATTTTTGAACGTCAGTTCACATTTGTAGGTGGATCATCAGTGTTAGAGCTAAAATTAGCATGTTTAAAGTGATTTTCATGCTTCCAGGGGCTCGGGAAGTGAAATAAATACCATTTGGAGGCATTTAATGTTCGAGCAAAAAGGGCTGATTTTCGACAATAGAGATAACACCCCCCCATTACGTCATGCTTCAGAAATGTGGAAAATGGTCCGTTTTCAAATGTTTTATTTTTGAACGTCAGTTCACATTTGTAGGTGGATCATCAGTGTTAGAGCTAAAATTAGCATGTTTAAAGTGATTTTCATGCTTCCAGGGGCCCAAAACACAAGATTTATGGAATGGTTAAAAGTGCATGAAAATGGCCAATTTACTCACTCTGAGTTCTCAAAAAGGGTTTCTTCACCCCGGGAAGTTAATTAAATACCATTTGGAGGCATTTAATGTTCGAGCAAAAACGGCTGATTTTCGACAAAAGAGATAACACCCCCCCATTACGTCATGCTTCAGAAATGTGGAAAATGGTCCGTTTTCAAATGTTTTATTTTTGAACGTCAGTTCACATTTGTAGGTGGATCATCAGTGTTAGAGCTAAAATTAGCATGTTTAAAGTGATTTTCATGCTTCCAGGGGCTCGGGAAGTTAATTAAATACCATTTGGAGGCATTTAATGTTCGAGCAAAAACGGCTGATTTTCGACAAAAGAGATAACACCCCCCCATTACGTCATGCTTCAGAAATGTGGAAAATGGTCCGTTTTCAAATGTTTTATTTTTGAACGTCAGTTCACATTTGTAGGTGGATCATCAGTGTTAGAGCTAAAATTAGCATGTTTAAAGTGATTTTCATGCTTCCAGGGGCTCGGGAAGTGAAATAAATACCATTTGGAGGCATTTAATGTTCGAGCAAAAACGGCTGATTTTCGACAAAAGAGATAACACCCCCCCTTTACGTCATGCTTCAGAAATGTGGAAAATGGTCCGTTTTCAAATGTTTTATTTTTGAACGTCAGTTCACATTTGTAGGTGGATCATCAGTGTTAGAGCTAAAATTAGCATGTTTAAAGTGATTTTCATGCTTCCAGGGGCCCAAAACACAAGATTAATGGAATGGTTAAAAGTGCATGAAAATGGCCAATTTACTCACTCTGAGTTCTCAAAAAGGGTTTCTTCACCCCGGGAAGTTAATTAAATACCATTTGGAGGCATTTAATGTTCGAGCAAAAACGGCTGATTTTCGACAAAAGAGATATCACCCCCCCATTACGTCATGCTTCAGAAATGTGGAAAATGGTCCGTTTTCAAATGTTTTATCTTTGAACGTCAGTTCACATTTGTAGGTGGATCATCAGTGTTAGAGCTAAAATTAGCATGTTTAAAGTGATTTTCATGCTTCCAGGGGCTCGGGAAGTTAATTAAATACCATTTGGAGGCATTTAATGTTCGAGCAAAAACGGCTGATTTTCGACAAAAGAGATAACACCCCCCCATTACGTCATGCTTCAGAAATGTGGAAAATGGTCCGTTTTCAAATGTTTTATTTTTGAACGTCAGTTCACATTTGTAGGTGGATCATCAGTGTTAGAGCTAAAATTAGCATGTTTAAAGTGATTTTCATGCTTCCAGGGGCCCAAAACACAAGATTAATGGAATGGTTAAAAGTGCATGAAAATGGCCAATTTACTCACTCTGAGTTCTCAAAAAGGGTTTCTTCACCCCGGGAAGTGAAATAAATACCATTTGGAGGCATTTAATGTTCGAGCAAAAACGGCTGATTTTCGACAAAAGAGATAACACCCCCCCATTACGTCATGCTTCAGAAATGTGGAAAATGGTCCGTTTTCAAATGTTTTATTTTTGAACGTCAGTTCACATTTGTAGGTGGATCATCAGTGTTAGAGCTAAAATTAGCATGTTTAAAGTGATTTTCATGCTTCCAGGGGCTCGGGAAGTTAATTAAATACCATTTGGAGGCATTTAATGTTCGAGCAAAAACGGCTGATTTTCGACAAAAGAGATAACACCCCCCCATTACGTCATGCTTCAGAAATGTGGAAAATGGTCCGTTTTCAAATGTTTTATTTTTGAACGTCAGTTCACATTTGTAGGTGGATCATCAGTGTTAGAGCTAAAATTAGCATGTTTAAAGTGATTTTCATGCTTCCAGGGGCCCAAAACACAAGATTTATGGAATGGTTAAAAGTGCATGAAAATGGCCAATTTACTCACTCTGAGTTCTCAAAAAGGGTTTCTTCACCCCGGGAAGTAAATAAATACCATTTGGAGGCATTTAATGTTCGAGCAAAAACGGCTGATTTTCGACAAAAGAGATAACACCCCCCATTACGTCATGCTTCAGAAATGTGGAAAATGGTCCGTTTTCAAATGTTTTATTTTTGAACGTCAGTTCACATTTGTAGGTGGATCATCAGTGTTAGAGCTAAAATTAGCATGTTTAAAGTGATTTTCATGCTTCCAGGGGCCCAAAACACAAGATTTATGGAATGGTTAAAAGTGCATGAAAATGGCCAATTTACTCACTCTGAGTTCTCAAAAAGGGTTTCTTCACCCCGGGAAGTTAATTAAATACCATTTGGAGGCATTTAATGTTCGAGCAAAAACGGCTGATTTTCGACAAAAGAGATAACACCCCCCCATTACGTCATGCTTCAGAAATGTGGAAAATGGTCTGTTTTCAAATGTTTTATTTTTGAACGTCAGTTCACATTTGTAGGTGGATCATCAGTGTTAGAGCTAAAATTAGCATGTTTAAAGTGATTTTCATGCTTCCAGGGGCTCGGGAAGTTAATTAAATACCATTTGGAGGCATTTAATGTTCGAGCAAAAACGGCTGATTTTCGACAAAAGAGATAACACCCCCCCATTACGTCATGCTTCAGAAATGTGGAAAATGGTCCGTTTTCAAATGTTTTATTTTTGAACGTCAGTTCACATTTGTAGGTGGATCATCAGTGTTAGAGCTAAAATTAGCATGTTTAAAGTGATTTTCATGCTTCCAGGGGCCCAAAACACAAGATTTATGGAATGGTTAAAAGTGCATGAAAATGGCCAATTTACTCACTCTGAGTTCTCAAAAAGGGTTTCTTCACCCCGGGAAGTTAATTAAATACCATTTGGAGGCATTTAATGTTCGAGCAAAAACGGCTGATTTTCGACAAAAGAGATAACACCCCCCCATTACGTCATGCTTCAGAAATGCGGAAAATGGTCCGTTTTCAAAAGTTTTATTTTTGAACGTCAGTTCACATTTGTAGGTGGATCATCAGTGTTAGAGCTAAAATTAGCATGTTTAAAGTGATTTTCATGCTTCCAGGGGCTCGGGAAGTTAATTAAATACCATTTGGAGGCATTTAATGTTCGAGCAAAAACGGCTGATTTTCGACAAAAGAGATAACACCCCCCCATTACGTCATGCTTCAGAAATGTGGAAAATGGTCCGTTTTCAAATGTTTTATTTTTGAACGTCAGTTCACATTTGTAGGTGGATCATCAGTGTTAGAGCTAAAATTAGCATGTTTAAAGTGATTTTCATGCTTCCAGGGGCCCAAAACACAAGATTTATGGAATGGTTAAAAGTGCATGAAAATGGCCAATTTACTCACTCTGAGTTCTCAAAAAGGGTTTCTTCACCCCGGGAAGTTAATTAAATACCATTTGGAGGCATTTAATGTTCGAGCAAAAACGGCTGATTTTCGACAAAAGAGATAACACCCCCCCATTACGTCATGCTTCAGAAATGCGGAAAATGGTCCGTTTTCAAAAGTTTTATTTTTGAACGTCAGTTCACATTTGTAGGTGGATCATCAGTGTTAGAGCTAAAATTAGCATGTTTAAAGTGATTTTCATGCTTCCAGGGGCTCGGGAAGTTAATTAAATACCATTTGGAGGCATTTAATGTTCGAGCAAAAGCGGCTGATTTTCGACAAAAGAGATAACACCCCCCCTTTACGTCATGCTTCAGAAATGTGGAAAATGGTCCGTTTTCAAATGTTTTATTTTTGAACGTCAGTTCACATTTGTAGGTGGATCATCAGTGTTAGAGCTAAAATTAGCATGTTTAAAGTGATTTTCATGCTTCCAGGGGCTCGGGAAGTTAATTAAATACCATTTGGAGGCATTTAATGTTCGAGCAAAAACGGCTGATTTTCGACAAAAGAGATAACACCCCCCCATTACGTCATGCTTCAGAAATGTGGAAAATGGTCCGTTTTCAAATGTTTTATTTTTGAACGTCAGTTCACATTTGTAGGTGGATCATCAGTGTTAGAGCTAAAATTAGCATGTTTAAAGTGATTTTCATGCTTCCAGGGGCCCAAAACACAAGATTTATGGAATGGTTAAAAGTGCATGAAAATGGCCAATTTACTCACTCTGAGTTCTCAAAAAGGGTTTCTTCACCCCGGGAAGTTAATTAAATACCATTTGGAGGCATTTAATGTTCGAGCAAAAACGGCTGATTTTCGACAAAAGAGATAACACCCCCCCATTACGTCATGCTTCAGAAATGTGGAAAATGGTCCGTTTTCAAATGTTTTATTTTTGAACGTCAGTTCACATTTGTAGGTGGATCATCAGTGTTAGAGCTAAAATTAGCATGTTTAAAGTGATTTTCATGCTTCCAGGGGCTCGGGAAGTTAATTAAATACCATTTGGAGGCATTTAATGTTCGAGCAAAAACGGCTGATTTTCGACAAAAGAGATAACACCCCCCATTACGTCATGCTTCAGAAATGTGGAAAATGGTCTGTTTTCAAATGTTTTATTTTTGAACGTCAGTTCACATTTGTAGGTGGATCATCAGTGTTAGAGCTAAAATTAGCATGTTTAAAGTGATTTTCATGCCTCCAGGGGCCCAAAACACAAGATTTATGGAATGGTTAAAAGTGCATGAAAATGGCCAATTTACTCACTCTGAGTTCTCAAAAAGGGTTTCTTCACCCCGGGAAGTTAATTAAATACCATTTGGAGGCATTTAATGTTCGAGCAAAAACGGCTGATTTTCGACAAAAGAGATAACACCCCCCCATTACGTCATGCTTCAGAAATGTGGAAAATGGTCCGTTTTCAAATGTTTTATTTTTGAACGTCAGTTCACATTTGTAGGTGGATCATCAGTGTTAGAGCTAAAATTAGCATGTTTAAAGTGATTTTCATGCTTCCAGGGGCTCGGGAAGTTAATTAAATACCATCTGGAGGCATTTAATGTTCGAGCAAAAACGGCTGATTTTCGACAAAAGAGATAACACCCCCCCATTACGTCATGCTTCAGAAATGTGGAAAATGGTCCGTTTTCAAATGTTTTATTTTTGAACGTCAGTTCACATTTGTAGGTGGATCATCAGTGTTAGAGCTAAAATTAGCATGTTTAAAGTGATTTTCATGCTTCCAGGGGCTCGGGAAGTTAATTAAATACCATTTGGAGGCATTTAATGTTCGAGCAAAAACGGCTGATTTTCGACAAAAGAGATAACACCCCCCCCATTACGTCATGCTTCAGAAATGTGGAAAATGGTCCGTTTTCAAATGTTTTATTTTTGAACGTCAGTTCACATTTGTAGGTGGATCATCAGTGTTAGAGCTAAAATTAGCATGTTTAAAGTGATTTTCATGCTTCCAGGGGCCCAAAACACAAGATTTATGGAATGGTTAAAAGTGCATGAAAATGGCCAATTTACTCACTCTGAGTTCTCAAAAAGGGTTTCTTCACCCCGGGAAGTTAATTAAATACCATTTGGAGGCATTTAATGTTCGAGCAAAAACGGCTGATTTTCGACAAAAGAGATAACACCCCCCCATTACGTCATGCTTCAGAAATGTGGAAAATGGTCTGTTTTCAAATGTTTTATTTTTGAACGTCAGTTCACATTTGTAGGTGGATCATCAGTGTTAGAGCTAAAATTAGCATGTTTAAAGTGATTTTCATGCTTCCAGGGGCCCAAAACACAAGATTTATGGAATGGTTAAAAGTGCATGAAAATGGCCAATTTACTCACTCTGAGTTCTCAAAAAGGGTTTCTTCACCCCGGGAAGTGAAATAAATACCATTTGGAGGCATTTAATGTTCGAGCAAAAACGGCTGATTTTCGACAAAAGAGATAACACCCCCCCATTACGTCATGCTTCAGAAATGTGGAAAATGGTCCGTTTTCAAATGTTTTATTTTTGAACGTCAGTTCACATTTGTAGGTGGATCATCAGTGTTAGAGCTAAAATTAGCATGTTTAAAGTGATTTTCATGCTTCCAGGGGCTCGGGAAGTGAAATAAATACCATTTGGAGGCATTTAATGTTCGAGCAAAAAGGGCTGATTTTCGACAATAGAGATAACACCCCCCCATTACGTCATGCTTCAGAAATGTGGAAAATGGTCCGTTTTCAAATGTTTTATTTTTGAACGTCAGTTCACATTTGTAGGTGGATCATCAGTGTTAGAGCTAAAATTAGCATGTTTAAAGTGATTTTCATGCTTCCAGGGGCCCAAAACACAAGATTTATGGAATGGTTAAAAGTGCATGAAAATGGCCAATTTACTCACTCTGAGTTCTCAAAAAGGGTTTCTTCACCCCGGGAAGTTAATTAAATACCATTTGGAGGCATTTAATGTTCGAGCAAAAACGGCTGATTTTCGACAAAAGAGATAACACCCCCCCATTACGTCATGCTTCAGAAATGTGGAAAATGGTCCGTTTTCAAATGTTTTATTTTTGAACGTCAGTTCACATTTGTAGGTGGATCATCAGTGTTAGAGCTAAAATTAGCATGTTTAAAGTGATTTTCATGCTTCCAGGGGCTCGGGAAGTTAATTAAATACCATTTGGAGGCATTTAATGTTCGAGCAAAAACGGCTGATTTTCGACAAAAGAGATAACACCCCCCCATTACGTCATGCTTCAGAAATGTGGAAAATGGTCCGTTTTCAAATGTTTTATTTTTGAACGTCAGTTCACATTTGTAGGTGGATCATCAGTGTTAGAGCTAAAATTAGCATGTTTAAAGTGATTTTCATGCTTCCAGGGGCTCGGGAAGTGAAATAAATACCATTTGGAGGCATTTAATGTTCGAGCAAAAACGGCTGATTTTCGACAAAAGAGATAACACCCCCCCTTTACGTCATGCTTCAGAAATGTGGAAAATGGTCCGTTTTCAAATGTTTTATTTTTGAACGTCAGTTCACATTTGTAGGTGGATCATCAGTGTTAGAGCTAAAATTAGCATGTTTAAAGTGATTTTCATGCTTCCAGGGGCCCAAAACACAAGATTAATGGAATGGTTAAAAGTGCATGAAAATGGCCAATTTACTCACTCTGAGTTCTCAAAAAGGGTTTCTTCACCCCGGGAAGTTAATTAAATACCATTTGGAGGCATTTAATGTTCGAGCAAAAACGGCTGATTTTCGACAAAAGAGATATCACCCCCCCATTACGTCATGCTTCAGAAATGTGGAAAATGGTCCGTTTTCAAATGTTTTATCTTTGAACGTCAGTTCACATTTGTAGGTGGATCATCAGTGTTAGAGCTAAAATTAGCATGTTTAAAGTGATTTTCATGCTTCCAGGGGCTCGGGAAGTTAATTAAATACCATTTGGAGGCATTTAATGTTCGAGCAAAAACGGCTGATTTTCGACAAAAGAGATAACACCCCCCCATTACGTCATGCTTCAGAAATGTGGAAAATGGTCCGTTTTCAAATGTTTTATTTTTGAACGTCAGTTCACATTTGTAGGTGGATCATCAGTGTTAGAGCTAAAATTAGCATGTTTAAAGTGATTTTCATGCTTCCAGGGGCCCAAAACACAAGATTAATGGAATGGTTAAAAGTGCATGAAAATGGCCAATTTACTCACTCTGAGTTCTCAAAAAGGGTTTCTTCACCCCGGGAAGTGAAATAAATACCATTTGGAGGCATTTAATGTTCGAGCAAAAACGGCTGATTTTCGACAAAAGAGATAACACCCCCCCATTACGTCATGCTTCAGAAATGTGGAAAATGGTCCGTTTTCAAATGTTTTATTTTTGAACGTCAGTTCACATTTGTAGGTGGATCATCAGTGTTAGAGCTAAAATTAGCATGTTTAAAGTGATTTTCATGCTTCCAGGGGCTCGGGAAGTTAATTAAATACCATTTGGAGGCATTTAATGTTCGAGCAAAAACGGCTGATTTTCGACAAAAGAGATAACACCCCCCCATTACGTCATGCTTCAGAAATGTGGAAAATGGTCCGTTTTCAAATGTTTTATTTTTGAACGTCAGTTCACATTTGTAGGTGGATCATCAGTGTTAGAGCTAAAATTAGCATGTTTAAAGTGATTTTCATGCTTCCAGGGGCCCAAAACACAAGATTTATGGAATGGTTAAAAGTGCATGAAAATGGCCAATTTACTCACTCTGAGTTCTCAAAAAGGGTTTCTTCACCCCGGGAAGTAAATAAATACCATTTGGAGGCATTTAATGTTCGAGCAAAAACGGCTGATTTTCGACAAAAGAGATAACACCCCCCATTACGTCATGCTTCAGAAATGTGGAAAATGGTCCGTTTTCAAATGTTTTATTTTTGAACGTCAGTTCACATTTGTAGGTGGATCATCAGTGTTAGAGCTAAAATTAGCATGTTTAAAGTGATTTTCATGCTTCCAGGGGCCCAAAACACAAGATTTATGGAATGGTTAAAAGTGCATGAAAATGGCTAATTTACTCACTCTGAGTTCTCAAAAAGGGTTTCTTCACCCCGGGAAGTTAATTAAATACCATTTGGAGGCATTTAATGTTCGAGCAAAAACGGCTGATTTTCGACAAAAGAGATAACACCCCCCCATTACGTCATGCTTCAGAAATGTGGAAAATGGTCTGTTTTCAAATGTTTTATTTTTGAACGTCAGTTCACATTTGTAGGTGGATCATCAGTGTTAGAGCTAAAATTAGCATGTTTAAAGTGATTTTCATGCTTCCAGGGGCTCGGGAAGTTAATTAAATACCATTTGGAGGCATTTAATGTTCGAGCAAAAACGGCTGATTTTCGACAAAAGAGATAACACCCCCCCATTACGTCATGCTTCAGAAATGTGGAAAATGGTCCGTTTTCAAATGTTTTATTTTTGAACGTCAGTTCACATTTGTAGGTGGATCATCAGTGTTAGAGCTAAAATTAGCATGTTTAAAGTGATTTTCATGCTTCCAGGGGCCCAAAACACAAGATTTATGGAATGGTTAAAAGTGCATGAAAATGGCCAATTTACTCACTCTGAGTTCTCAAAAAGGGTTTCTTCACCCCGGGAAGTTAATTAAATACCATTTGGAGGCATTTAATGTTCGAGCAAAAACGGCTGATTTTCGACAAAAGAGATAACACCCCCCCATTACGTCATGCTTCAGAAATGCGGAAAATGGTCCGTTTTCAAAAGTTTTATTTTTGAACGTCAGTTCACATTTGTAGGTGGATCATCAGTGTTAGAGCTAAAATTAGCATGTTTAAAGTGATTTTCATGCTTCCAGGGGCTCGGGAAGTTAATTAAATACCATTTGGAGGCATTTAATGTTCGAGCAAAAACGGCTGATTTTCGACAAAAGAGATAACACCCCCCCATTACGTCATGCTTCAGAAATGTGGAAAATGGTCCGTTTTCAAATGTTTTATTTTTGAACGTCAGTTCACATTTGTAGGTGGATCATCAGTGTTAGAGCTAAAATTAGCATGTTTAAAGTGATTTTCATGCTTCCAGGGGCTCGGGAAGTTAATTAAATACCATTTGGAGGCATTTAATGTTCGAGCAAAAACGGCTGATTTTCGACAAAAGAGATAACACCCCCCCATTACGTCATGCTTCAGAAATGTGGAAAATGGTCCGTTTTCAAATGTTTTATTTTTGAACGTCAGTTCACATTTGTAGGTGGATCATCAGTGTTAGAGCTAAAATTAGCATGTTTAAAGTGATTTTCATGCTTCCAGGGGCCCAAAACACAAGATTAATGGAATGGTTAAAAGTGCATGAAAATGGCCAATTTACTCACTCTGAGTTCTCAAAAAGGGTTTCTTCACCCCGGGAAGTGAAATAAATACCATTTGGAGGCATTTAATGTTCGAGCAAAAACGGCTGATTTTCGACAAAAGAGATAACACCCCCCCATTACGTCATGCTTCAGAAATGTGGAAAATGGTCCTTTTTCAAATGTTTTATTTTTGAACGTCAGTTCACATTTGTAGGTGGATCATCAGTGTTAGAGCTAAAATTAGCATGTTTAAAGTGATTTTCATGCTTCCAGGGGCTCGGGAAGTTAATTAAATACCATTTGGAGGAATTTAATGTTCGAGCAAAAACGGCTGATTTTCGACAAAAGAGATAACACCCCCCCATTACGTCATGCTTCAGAAATGTGGAAAATGGTCCGTTTTCAAATGTTTTATTTTTGAACGTCAGTTCACATTTGTAGGTGGATCATCAGTGTTAGAGCTAAAATTAGCATGTTTAAAGTGATTTTCATGCTTCCAGGGGCCCAAAACACAAGATTTATGGAATGGTTAAAAGTGCATGAAAATGGCCAATTTACTCACTCTGAGTTCTCAAAAAGGGTTTCTTCACCCCGGGAAGTTAATTAAATACCATTTGGAGGCATTTAATGTTCGAGCAAAAACGGCTGATTTTCGACAAAAGAGATAACACCCCCCCATTACGTCATGCTTCAGAAATGTGGAAAATGGTCCGTTTTCAAATGTTTTATTTTTGAACGTCAGTTCACATTTGTAGGTGGATCATCAGTGTTAGAGCTAAAATTAGCATGTTTAAAGTGATTTTCATGCTTCCAGGGGCTCGGGAAGTTAATTAAATACCATTTGGAGGCATTTAATGTTCGAGCAAAAACGGCTGATTTTCGACAAAAGAGATAACACCCCCCCATTACGTCATGCTTCAGAAATGTGGAAAATGGTCCGTTTTCAAATGTTTTATTTTTGAACGTCAGTTCACATTTGTAGGTGGATCATCAGTGTTAGAGCTAAAATTAGCATGTTTAAAGTGATTTTCATGCTTCCAGGGGCTCGGGAAGTTAATTAAATACCATTTGGAGGCATTTAATGTTCGAGCAAAAACGGCTGATTTTCGACAAAAGAGATAACACCCCCCCATTACGTCATGCTTCAGAAATGTGGAAAATGGTCCGTTTTCAAATGTTTTATTTTTGAACGTCAGTTCACATTTGTAGGTGGATCATCAGTGTTAGAGCTAAAATTAGCATGTTTAAAGTGATTTTCATGCTTCCAGGGGCCCAAAACACAAGATTAATGGAATGGTTAAAAGTGCATGAAAATGGCCAATTTACTCACTCTGAGTTCTCAAAAAGGGTTTCTTCACCCCGGGAAGTGAAATAAATACCATTTGGAGGCATTTAATGTTCGAGCAAAAACGACTGATTTTCGACAAAAGAGATAACACCCCCCCATTACGTCATGCTTCAGAAATGTGGAAAATGGTCCGTTTTCAAATGTTTTATTTTTGAACGTCAATTCACATTTGTAGGTGGATCATCAGTGTTAGAGCTAAAATTAGCATGTTTAAAGTGATTTTCATGCTTCCAGGGGCTCGGGAAGTTAATTAAATACCATTTGGAGGCATTTAATGTTCGAGCAAAAACGGCTGATTTTCGACAAAAGAGATAACACCCCCCCATTACGTCATGCTTCAGAAATGTGGAAAATGGTCCGTTTTCAAATGTTTTATTTTTGAACGTCAGTTCACATTTGTAGGTGGATCATCAGTGTTAGAGCTAAAATTAGCATGTTTAAAGTGATTTTCATGCTTCCAGGGGCCCAAAACACAAGATTTATGGAATGGTTAAAAGTGCATGAAAATGGCCAATTTACTCACTCTGAGTTCTCAAAAAGGGTTTCTTCACCCCGGGAAGTTAATTAAATACCATTTGGAGGCATTTAATGTTCGAGCAAAAACGGCTGATTTTCGACAAAAGAGATAACACCCCCCCATTACGTCATGCTTCAGAAATGTGGAAAATGGTCCGTTTTCAAATGTTTTATTTTTGAACGTCAGTTCACATTTGTAGGTGGATCATCAGTGTTAGAGCTAAAATTAGCATGTTTAAAGTGATTTTCATGCTTCCAGGGGCCCAAAACACAAGATTTATGGAATGGTTAAAAGTGCATGAAAATGGCCAATTTACTCACTCTGAGTTCTCAAAAAGGGTTTCTTCACCCCGGGAAGTTAATTAAATACCATTTGGAGGCATTTAATGTTCGAGCAAAAACGGCTGATTTTCGACAAAAGAGATAACACCCCCCCATTACGTCATGCTTCAGAAATGTGGAAAATGGTCCGTTTTCAAATGTTTTATTTTTGAACGTCAGTTCACATTTGTAGGTGGATCATCAGTGTTAGAGCTAAAATTAGCATGTTTAAAGTGATTTTCATGCTTCCAGGGGCTCGGGAAGTTAATTAAATACCATTTGGAGGCATTTAATGTTCGAGCAAAAACGGCTGATTTTCGACAAAAGAGATAACACCCCCCATTACGTCATGCTTCAGAAATGTGGAAAATGGTATGTTTTCAAATGTTTTATTTTTGAACGTCAGTTCACATTTGTAGGTGGATCATCAGTGTTAGAGCTAAAATTAGCATGTTTAAAGTGATTTTCATGCTTCCAGGGGCCCAAAACACAAGATTTATGGAATGGTTAAAAGTGCATGAAAATGGCCAATTTACTCACTCTGAGTTCTCAAAAAGGGTTTCTTCACCCCGGGAAGTTAATTAAATACCATTTGGAGGCATTTAATGTTCGAGCAAAAACGGCTGATTTTCGACAAAAGAGATAACACCCCCCCATTACGTCATGCTTCAGAAATGTGGAAAATGGTCCGTTTTCAAATGTTTTATTTTTGAACGTCAGTTCACATTTGTAGGTGGATCATCAGTGTTAGAGCTAAAATTAGCATGTTTAAAGTGATTTTCATGCTTCCAGGGGCTCGGGAAGTTAATTAAATACCATTTGGAGGCATTTAATGTTCGAGCAAAAACAGCTGATTTTCGACAAAAGAGATAACACCCCCCCATTACGTCATGCTTCAGAAATGTGGAAAATGGTCCGTTTTCAAATGTTTTATTTTTGAACGTCAGTTCACATTTGTAGGTGGATCATCAGTGTTAGAGCTAAAATTAGCATGTTTAAAGTGATTTTCATGCTTCCAGGGGCTCGGGAAGTTAATTAAATACCATTTGGAGGCATTTAATGTTCGAGCAAAAACGGCTGATTTTCGACAAAAGAGATAACACCCCCCCATTACGTCATGCTTCAGAAATGTGGAAAATGGTCCGTTTTCAAATGTTTTATTTTTGAACGTCAGTTCACATTTGTAGGTGGATCATCAGTGTTAGAGCTAAAATTAGCATGTTTAAAGTGATTTTCATGCTTCCAGGGGCCCAAAACACAAGATTTATGGAATGGTTAAAAGTGCATGAAAATGGCCAATTTACTCACTCTGAGTTCTCAAAAAGGGTTTCTTCACACCGGGAAGTTAATTAAATACCATTTGGAGGCATTTAATGTTCGAGCAAAAACGGCTGATTTTCGACAAAAGAGATAACACCCCCCCATTACGTCATGCTTCAGAAATGTGGAAAATGGTCCGTTTTCAAATGTTTTATTTTTGAACGTCAGTTCACATTTGTAGGTGGATCATCAGTGTTAGAGCTAAAATTAGCATGTTTAAAGTGATTTTCATGCTTCCAGGGGCCCAAAACACAAGATTAATGGAATGGTTAAAAGTGCATGAAAATGGCCAATTTACTCACTCTGAGTTCTCAAAAAGGGTTTCTTCACCCCGGGAAGTGAAATAAATACCATTTGGAGGCATTTAATGTTCGAGCAAAAACGGCTGATTTTCGACAAAAGAGATAACACCCCCCCATTACGTCATGCTTCAGAAATGTGGAAAATGGTCCGTTTTCAAATGTTTTATTTTTGAACGTCAGTTCACATTTGTAGGTGTATCATCAGTGTTAGAGCTAAAATTAGCATGTTTAAAGTGATTTTCATGCTTCCAGGGGCTCGGGAAGTTAATTAAATACCATTTGGAGGCATTTAATGTTCGAGCAAAAACGGCTGATTTTCGACAAAAGAGATAACACCCCCCCATTACGTCATGCTTCAGAAATGTGGAAAATGGTCCGTTTTCAAATGTTTTATTTTTGAACGTCAGTTCACATTTGTAGGTGGATCATCAGTGTTAGAGCTAAAATTAGCATGTTTAAAGTGATTTTCATGCTTCCATGGGCCCAAAACACAAGATTTATGGAATGGTTAAAAGTGCATGAAAATGGCCAATTTACTCACTCTGAGTTCTCAAAAAGGGTTTCTTCACCCCGGGAAGTTAATTAAATACCATTTGAAGGCATTTAATGTTCGAGCAAAAACGGCTGATTTTCGACAAAAGAGATAACACCCCCCCATTACGTCATGCTTCAGAAATGTGGAAAATGGTCCGTTTTCAAATGTTTTATTTTTGAACGTCAGTTCACATTTGTAGGTGGATCATCAGTGTTAGAGCTAAAATTAGCATGTTTAAAGTGATTTTCATGCTTCCAGGGGCTCGGGAAGTTAAATAAATACCATTTGGAGGCATTTAATGTTCGAGCAAAAACAGCTGATTTTCGACAAAAGAGATAACATCCCCCCATTACATCATGCTTCAGAAATGTGGAAAATGGTCCGTTTTCAAATGTTTTATTTTTGAACGTCAGTTCACATTTGTAGGTGGATCATCAGTGTTAGAGCTAAAATTAGCATGTTTAAAGTGATTTTCATGCTTCCAGGGGCCCAAAACACAAGATTTATGGAATGGTTAAAAGTGCATGAAAATGGCCAATTTACTCACTCTGAGTTCTCAAAAAGGGTTTCTTCACCCCGGGAAGTTAATTAATTACCATTTGGAGGCATTTAATGTTCGAGCAAAAACGGCTGATTTTCGACAAAAGAGATAACACCCCCCCCATTACGTCATGCTTCAGAAATGTGGAAAATGGTCCGTTTTCAAATGTTTTATTTTTGAACGTCAGTTCACATTTGTAGGTGGATCATCAGTGTTAGAGCTAAAATTAGCATGTTTAAAGTGATTTTCATGCTTCCAGGGGCTCGGGAAGTTAATTAAATACCATTTGGAGGCATTTAATGTTCGAGCAAAAACGGCTGATTTTCGACAAAAGAGATAACACCCCCCCATTACGTCATGCTTCAGAAATGTGGAAAATGGTCCGTTTTCAAATGTTTTATTTTTGAACGTCAGTTCACATTTGTAGGTGGATCATCAGTGTTAGAGCTAAAATTAGCATGTTTAAAGTGATTTTCATGCTTCCAGGGGCTCGGGAAGTTAATTAAATACCTTTTGGAGGCATTTAATGTTCGGGAAAAAACGGCTGATTTTCGACAAAAGAGATAACACCCCCCCATTACGTCATGCTTCAGAAATGTGGAAAATGGTCCGTTTTCAAATGTTTTATTTTTGAACGTCAGTTCACATTTGTAGGTGGATCATCAGTGTTAGAGCTAAAATTAGCATGTTTAAAGTGATTTTCATGCTTCCAGGGGCCCAAAACACAAGATTAATGGAATGGTTAAAAGTGCATGAAAATGGCCAATTTACTCACTCTGAGTTCTCAAAAAGGGTTTCTTCACCCCGGGAAGTGAAATAAATACCATTTGGAGGCATTTAATGTTCGAGCAAAAACGGCTGATTTTCGACAAAAGAGATAACACCCCCCCCCATTACGTCATGCTTCAGAAATGTGGAAAATGGTCCGTTTTCAAATGTTTTATTTTTGAACGTCAGTTCACATTTGTAGGTGGATCATCAGTGTTAGAGCTAAAATTAGCATGTTTAAAGTGATTTTCATGCTTCCAGGGGCTCGGGAAGTTAATTAAATACCATTTGGAGGCATTTAATGTTCGAGCAAAAACGGCTGATTTTCGACAAAAGATATAACACCCCCCCATTACGTCATGCTTCAGAAATGTGGAAAATGGTCCGTTTTCAAATGTTTTATTTTTGAACGTCAGTTCACATTTGTAGGTGGATCATCAGTGTTAGAGCTAAAATTAGCATGTTTAAAGTGATTTTCATGCTTCCAGGGGCCCAAAACACGAGATTTATGGAATGGTTAAAAGTGCAGGAAAATGGCCAATTTACTCACTCTGAGTTCTCAAAAAGGGTTTCTTCACCCCGGGAAGTTAATTAAATACCATTTGGAGGCATTTAATGTTCGAGCAAAAACGGCTGATTTTCGACAAAAGAGATAACACCCCCCCATTACGTCATGCTTCAGAAATGTGGAAAATGGTCCGTTTTCAAATGTTTTATTTTTGAACGTCAGTTCACATTTGTAGGTGGATCATCAGTGTTAGAGCTAAAATTAGCATGTTTAAAGTGATTTTCATGCTTCCAGGGGCCCAAAACACAAGATTTATGGAATGGTTAAAAGTGCACGAAAATGGCCAATTTACTCACTCTGAGTTCTCAAAAAGGGTTTCTTCACCCCGGGAAGTTAATTAAATACCATTTGGAGGCATTTAATGTTCGAGCAAAAACGGCTGATTTTCGACAAAAGAGATAACACCCCCCCATTACGTCATGCTTCAGAAATGTGGAAAATGGTCCGTTTTCAAATGTTTTATTTTTGAACGTCAGTTCACATTTGTAGGTGGATCATCAGTGTTAGAGCTAAAATTATCATGTTTAAAGTGATTTTCATGCTTCCAGGGGCTCGGGAAGTTAATTAAATACCATTTGGAGGCATTTAATGTTCGAGCAAAAACGGCTTATTTTCGACAAAAGAGATAACACCCCCCCATTACGTCATGCTTCAGAAATGTGGAAAATGGTCCGTTTTCAAATGTTTTATTTTTGAACGTCAGTTCACATTTGTAGGTGGATCATCAGTGTTAGAGCTAAAATTAGCATGTTTAAAGTGATTTTCATGCTTCCAGGGGCTCGGGAAGTTAATTAAATACCATTTGGAGGCATTTATTGTTCGAGCAAAAACGGCTGATTTTCGACAAAAGAGATAACACCCCCCCATTACGTCATGCTTCAGAAATGTGGAAAATGGTCCGTTTTCAAATGTTTTATTTTTGAACGTCAGTTCACATTTGTAGGTGGATCATCAGTGTTAGAGCTAAAATTAGCATGTTTAAAGTGATTTTCATGCTTCCAGGGGCCCAAAACACAAGATTTATGGAATGGTTAAAAGTGCATGAAAATGGCCAATTTACTCACTCTGAGTTCTCAAAAAGGGTTTCTTCACCCCGGGAAGTTAATTAAATACCATTTGGAGGCATTTAATGTTCGAGCAAAAACGGCTGATTTTCGACAAAAGAGATAACACCCCCCCCATTACGTCATGCTTCAGAAATGTGGAAAATGGTCCGTTTTCAAATGTTTTATTTTTGAACGTCAGTTCACATTTGTAGGTGGATCATCAGTGTTAGAGCTAAAATTAGCATGTTTAAAGTGATTTTCATGCTTTCAGGGGCTCGGGAAGTTAATTAAATACCATTTGGAGGCATTTAATGTTCGAGCAAAAACGGCTGATTTTCGACAAAAGAGATAACACCCCCCCCATTACGTAATGCTTCAGAAATGTGGAAAATGGTCCGTTTTCAAATGTTTTATTTTTGAACGTCAGTTCACATTTGTAGGTGGATAATCAGTGTTAGAGCTAAAATTAGCATGTTTAAAGTGATTTTCATGCTTCCAGGGGCTCGGGAAGTGAAATAAATACCATTTGGAGGCATTTAATGTTCGAGCAAAAACGGCTGATTTTCGACAAAAGAGATAACACCCCCCCATTACGTCATGCTTCAGAAATGTGGAAAATGGTCCGTTTTCAAATGTTTTATTTTTGAACGTCAGTTCACATTTGTAGGTGGATCATCAGTGTTAGAGCTAAAATTAGCATGTTTAAAGTGATTTTCATGCTTCCAGGGGCTCGGGAAGTTAATTAAATACCATTTGGAGGCATTTATTGTTCGAGCAAAAACGGCTGATTTTCGACAAAAGAGATAACACCCCCCCATTACGTCATGCTTCCGAAATGTGGAAAATGGTCCGTTTTCAAATGTTTTATTTTTGAACGTCAGTTCACATTTGTAGGTGGATCATCAGTGTTAGAGCTAAAATTAGCATGTTTAAAGTGATTTTCATGCTTCCAGGGGCTCGGGAAGTTAATTAAATACCATTTGGAGGCATTTAATGTTCGAGCAAAAACGGCTGATTTTCGACAAAAGAGATAACACCCCCCCATTACGTCATGCTTCAGAAATGTGGAAAATGGTCCGTTTTCAAATGTTTTATTTTTGAACGTCAGTTCACATTTGTAGGTGGATAATCAGTGTTAGAGCTAAAATTAGCATGTTTAAAGTGATTTTCATGCTTCCAGGGGCTCGGGAAGTGAAATAAATACCATTTGGAGGCATTTAATGTTCGAGCAAAAACGGCTGATTTTCGACAAAAGAGATAACACCCCCCATTACGTCATGCGTCAGAAATGTGGAAAATGGTCCGTTTTCAAATGTTTTATTTTTGAACGTCAGTTCACATTTGTAGGTGGATCATCAGTGTTAGAGCTAAAATTAGCATGTTTAAAGTGATTTTCATGCTTCCAGGGGCTCGGGAAGTTAATTAAATACCATTTGGAGGCATTTAATGTTCGAGCAAAAACGGCTGATTTTCGACAAAAGAGATAACACCCCCCCATTACGTCATGCTTCAGAAATGTGGAAAATGGTCCGTTTTCAAATGTTTTATTTTTGAACGTCAGTTCACATTTGTAGGTGGATCATCAGTGTTAGAGCTAAAATTAGCATGTTTAAAGTGATTTTCATGCTACCAGGGGCCCAAAACACAAGATTTATGGAATGGTTAAAAGTGCATGAAAATGGCCAATTTACTCACTCTGAGTTCTCAAAAAGGGTTTCTTCACCCCGGGAAGTTAATTAAATACCATTTGGAGGCATTTAATGTTCGAGCAAAAACGGCTGATTTTCGACAAAAGAGATAACACCCCCCCATTACGTCATGCTTCAGAAATGTGGAAAATGGTCCGTTTTCAAATGTTTTATTTTTGAATGTCAGTTCACATTTGTAGGTGGATCATCAGTGTTAGAGCTAAAATTAGCATGTTTAAAGTGATTTTCATGCTTCCAGGGGCTCGGGAAGTTAATTAAATACCATTTGGAGGCATTTAATGTTCGAGCAAAAACTGCTGATTTTCGACAAAAGAGATAACACCCCCCCATTACGTCATGCTTCAGAAATGTGGAAAATGGTCCGTTTTCAAATGTTTTATTTTTGAACGTCAGTTCACATTTGTAGGTGGATCATCAGTGTTAGAGCTAAAATTAGCATGTTTAAAGTGATTTTCATGCTTCCAGGGGCTCGGGAAGTTAATTAAATACCATTTGGAGGCATTTAATGTTCGAGCAAAAACGGCTGATTTTTGACAAAAGAGATAACACCCCCCCATTACGTCATGCTTCAGAAATGTGGAAAATGGTCCGTTTTCAAATGTTTTATTTTTGAACGTCAGTTCACATTTGTAGGTGGATCATCAGTGTTAGAGCTCAAATTAGCATGTTTAAAGTGATTTTCATGCTTCCAGGGGCCCAAAACACAAGATTTATGGAATGGTTAAAAGTGCATGAAAATGGCCAATTTACTCACTCTGAGTTCTCAAAAAGGGTTTCTTCACCCCGGGAAGTGAAATAAATACCATTTGGAGGCATTTAATGTTCGAGCAAAAACGGCTGATTTTCGACAAAAGAGATAACACCCCCCCATTACGTCATGCTTCAGAAATGTGGAAAATGGTCCGTTTTCAAATGTTTTATTTTTGAACGTCAGTTTACATTTGTAGGTGAATCATCAGTGTTAGAGCTAAAATTAGCATGTTTAAAGTGATTTTCATGCTTCCAGGGGCTCGGGAAGTTAATTAAATACCATTTGGAGGCATTTAATGTTCGAGCAAAAACGGCTGATTTTCGACAAAAGAGATAACACCCCCCCATTACGTCATGCTTCAGAAATGTGGAAAATGGTCCGTTTTCAAATGTTTTATTTTTGAACGTCAGTTCACATTTGTAGGTGGATCATCAGTGTTAGAGCTAAAATTAGCATGTTTAAAGTGATTTTCATGCTTCCAGGGGCCCAAAACACAAGATTTAAGGAATGGTTAAAAGTGCATGAAAATGGCCAATTTACTCACTCTGAGTTCTCAAAAAGGGTTTCTTCACCCCGGGAAGTTAATTAAATACCATTTGGAGGCATTTAATGTTCGAGCAAAAACGGCTGATTTTCGACAAAAGAGATAGCACCCCCCCATTACGTCATGCTTCAGAAATGTGGAAAATGGTCCGTTTTCAAATGTTTTATTTTTGAACGTCAGTTCACATTTGTAGGTGGATCATCAGTGTTAGAGCTAAAATTAGCATGTTTAAAGTGATTTTCATGCTTCCAGGGGCTCGGGAAGTTAATTAAATACCATTTGGAGGCATTTAATGTTCGAGCAAAAACGGCTGATTTTCGACAATAGAGATAACACCCCCCCATTACGTCATGCTTCAGAAATGTGGAAAATGGTCCGTTTTCAAATGTTTTATTTTTGAACGTCAGTTCACATTTGTAGGTGGATCATCAGTGTTAGAGCTAAAATTAGCATGTTTAAAGTGATTTTCATGCTTCCAGGGGCCCAAAACACAAGATTTATGGAATGGTTAAAAGTGCATGAAAATGGCCAATTTACTCACTCTGAGTTCTCAAAAAGGGTTTCTTCACCCCGGGAAGTTAATTAAATACCATTTGGAGGCATTTAATGTTCGAGCAAAAACGGCTGATTTTCGACAAAAGAGATAACACCCCCCCATTACGTCATGCTTCAGAAATGTGGAAAATGGTCCGTTTTCAAATGTTTTATTTTTGAACGTCAGTTCACATTTGTAGGTGGATCATCAGTGTTAGAGCTAAAATTAGCATGTTTAAAGTGATTTTCATGCTTCCAGGGGCTCGGGAAGTTAATTAAATACCATTTGGAGGCATTTCATGTTCGAGCAAAAACGGCTGATTTTCGACAAAAGAGATAACACCCCCCCATTACGTCATGCTTCAGAAATGTGGAAAATGGTCCGTTTTCAAATGTTTTATTTTTGAACGTCAGTTCACATTTGTAGGTGGATCATCAGTGTTAGAGCTAAAATTAGCATGTTTAAAGTGATTTTCATGCTTCCAGGGGCTCGGGAAGTGAAATAAATACCATTTGGAGGCATTTAATGTTCAAGCAAAAACGGCTGATTTTCGACAAAAGAGATAACACCCCCCCATTACGTCATGCTTCAGAAATGTGGAAAATGGTCCGTTTTCAAATGTTTTATTTTTGAACGTCAGTTCACATTTGTAGGTGGATCATCAGTGTTAGAGCTAAAATTAGCATGTTTAAAGTGATTTTCATGCTTCCAGGGGCTGGGGAAGTGAAATAAATACCATTTGGAGGCATTTAATGTTCGAGCAAAAACGGCTGATTTTCGACAAAAGAGATAACACCCCCCCATTACGTCATGCTTCAGAAATGTGGAAAATGGTCCGTTTTCAAATGTTTTATTTTTGAACGTCAGTTCACATTTGTAAGTGGATCATCAGTGTTAGAGCTAAAATTAGCATGTTTAAAGTGATTTTCATGCTTCCAGGGGCCCAAAACACAAGATTAATGGAATGGTTAAAAGTGCATGAAAATGGCCAATTTACTCACTCTGAGTTCTCAAAAAGGGTTTCTTCACCCCGGGAAGTTAATTAAATACCATTTGGAGGCATTTAATGTTCAAGCAAAAACGGCTGATTTTCGACAAAAGAGATATCACCCCCCCATTACGTCATGCTTCAGAAATGTGGAAAATGGTCCGTTTTCAAATGTTTTATTTTTGAACGTCAGTTCACATTTGTAGGTGGATCATCAGTGTTAGAGCTAAAATTAGCATGTTTAAAGTGATTTTCATGCTTCCAGGGGCTCGGGAAGTTAATTAAATACCATTTGGAGGCATTTAATGTTCGAGCAAAAACGGCTGATTTTCGACAAAAGAGATAACACCCCCCCCATTACGTCATGCTTCAGAAATGTGGAAAATGGTCCGTTTTCAAATGTTTTATTTTTGAACGTCAGTTCACATTTGTAGGTGGATCATCAGTGTTAGAGCTAAAATTAGCATGTTTAAAGTGATTTTCATGCTTCCAGGGGCCCAAAACACAAGATTAATGGAATGGTTAAAAGTGCATGAAAATGGCCAATTTACTCACTCTGAGTTCTCAAAAAGGGTTTCTTCACCCCGGGAAGTGAAATAAATACCATTTGGAGGCATTTAATGTTCGAGCAAAAACGGCTGATTTTCGACAAAAGAGATAACACCCCCCCATTACGTCATGCTTCAGAAATGTGGAAAATGGTCCGTTTTCAAATGTTTTATTTTTGAACGTCAGTTCACATTTGTAGGTGTATCATCAGTGTTAGAGCTAAAATTAGCATGTTTAAAGTGATTTTCATGCTTCCAGGGGCTCGGGAAGTTAATTAAATACCATTTGGAGGCATTTAATGTTCGAGCAAAAACGGCTGATTTTCGACAAAAGAGATAACACCCCCCCATTACGTCATGCTTCAGAAATGTGGAAAATGGTCCGTTTTCAAATGTTTTATTTTTGAACGTCAGTTCACATTTATAGGTGGATCATCAGTGTTAGAGCTAAAATTAGCATGTTTAAAGTGATTTTCATGCTTCCAGGGGCCCAAAACACAAGATTTATGGAATGGTTAAAAGTGCATGAAAATGGCCAATTTACTCACTCTGAGTTCTCAAAAAGGGTTTCTTCACCCCGGGAAGATAATTAAATACCATTTGGAGGCATTTAATGTTCGAGCAAAAACGGCTGATTTTCGACAAAAGAGATAACACCCCCCCCCATTACGTCATGCTTCAGAAATGTGGAAAATGGTCCGTTTTCAAATGTTTTATTTTTGAACGTCAGTTCACATTTGTAGGTGGATCATCAGTATTAGAGCTAAAATTAGCATGTTTAAAGTGATTTTCATGCTTCCAGGGGCTCGGGAAGTTAATTAAATACCATTTGGAGGCATTTAATGTTCGAGCAAAAACGGCTGATTTTCGACAAAAGAGATAACACCCCCCCATTACGTCATGCTTCAGAAATGTGGAAAATGGTCCGTTTTCAAATGTTTTATTTTTGAACGTCAGTTCACATTTGTAGGTGGATCATCAGTGTTAGAGCTAAAATTAGCATGTTTAAAGTGATTTTCATGCTTCCAGGGGCTCGGGAAGTTAATTAAATACCATTTGGAGGCATTTAATGTTCGAGCAAAAACGGCTGATTTTCGACAAAAGAGATAACACCCCCCCATTACGTCATGCTTCAGAAATGTGGAAAATGGTCCGTTTTCAAATGTTTTATTTTTGAACGTCAGTTCACATTTGTAGGTGGATCATCAGTGTTAGAGCTAAAATTAGCATGTTTAAAGTGATTTTCATGCTTCCAGGGGCCCAAAACACAAGATTAATGGAATGGTTAAAAGTGCATGAAAATGGCCAATTTACTCACTCTGAGTTCTCAAAAAGGGTTTCTTCACCCCGGGAAGTGAAATAAATACCATTTGGAGGCATTTAATGTTCGAGCAAAAACGGCTGATTTTCGACAAAAGAGATAACACCCCCCCATTACGTCATGCTTCAGAAATGTGGAAAATGGTCCGTTTTCAAATGTTTTATTTTTGAACGTCAGTTCACATTTGTAGGTGGATCATCAGTGTTAGAGCTAAAATTAGCATGTTTAAAGTGATTTTCATGCTTCCAGGGGCCCAAAACACAAGATTTATGGAATGGTTAAAAGTGCATGAAAATGGCCAATTTACTCACTCTGAGTTCTCAAAAAGGGTTTCTTCACCCCGGGAAGTTAATTAAATACCATTTGGAGGCATTTAATGTTCGAGCAAAAACGGCTGATTTTCGACAAAAGAGATAACACCCCCCCATTACGTCATGCTTCAGAAATGTGGAAAATGGTCCGTTTTCAAATGTTTTATTTTTGAACGTCAGTTCACATTTGTAGGTGGATCATCAGTGTTAGAGCTAAAATTAGCATGTTTAAAGTGATTTTCATGCTTCCAGGGGCTCGGGAAGTTAATTAAATACCATTTGGAGGCATTTAATGTTCGAGCAAAAACGGCTGATTTTCGACAAAAGAGATAACACCCCCCCATTACGTCATGCTTCAGAAATGTGGAAAATGGTCCGTTTTCAAATGTTTTATTTTTGAACGTCAGTTCACATTTGTAGGTGGATCATCAGTGTTAGAGCTAAAATTAGCATGTTTAAAGTGATTTTCATGCTTCCAGGGGCTCGGGAAGTTAATTAAATACCATTTGGAGGCATTTAATGTTCGAGCAAAAACGGCTGATTTTCGACAAAAGAGATAACACCCCCCCATTACGTCATGCTTCAGAAATGTGGAAAATGGTCCGTTTTCAAATGTTTTATTTTTGAACGTCAGTTCACATTTGTAGGTGGATCATCAGTGTTAGAGCTAAAATTAGCATGTTTAAAGTGATTTTCATGCTTCCAGGGGCCCAAAACACAAGATTAATGGAATGGTTAAAAGTGCATGAAAATGGCCAATTTACTCACTCTGAGTTCTCAAAAAGGGTTTCTTCACCCCGGGAAGTGAAATAAATACCATTTGGAGGCATTTAATGTTCGAGCAAAAACGGCTGATTTTCGACAAAAGAGATAACACCCCCCCATTACGTCATGCTTCAGAAATGTGGAAAATGGTCCGTTTTCAAATGTTTTATTTTTGAATGTCAGTTCACATTTGTAGGTGGATCATCAGTGTTAGAGCTAAAATTAGCATGTTTAAAGTTATTTTCATGCTTCCAGGGGCTCGGGAAGTTAATTAAATACCATTTGGAGGCATTTAATGTTTGAGCAAAAACGGCTGATTTTCGACAAAAGAGATAACACCCCCCCATTACGTCATGCTTCAGAAATGTGGAAAATGGTCCGTTTTCAAATGTTTTATTTTTGAACGTCAGTTCACATTTGTAGGTGGATCATCAGTGTTAGAGCTAAAATTAGCATGTTTAAAGTGATTTTCATGCTTCCAGGGGCCCAAAACACAAGATTTATGGAATGGTTAAAAGTGCATGAAAATGGCCAATTTACTCACTCTGAGTTCTCAAAAAGGGTTTCTTCACCCCGGGAAGTTAATTAAATACCATTTGGAGGCATTTAATGTTCGAGCAAAAACGGCTGATTTTCGACAAAAGAGATAACACCCCCCCATTACGTCATGCTTCAGAAATGTGGAAAATGGTCCGTTTTCAAATGTTTTATTTTTGAACGTCAGTTCACATTTGTAGGTGGATCATCAGTGTTAGAGCTAAAATTAGCATGTTTAAAGTGATTTTCATGCTTCCAGGGGCCCAAAACACAAGATTTATGGAATGGTTAAAAGTGCACGAAAATGGCCAATTTACTCACTCTGAGTTCTCAAAAAGGGTTTCTTCACCCCGGGAAGTTAATTAAATACCATTTGGAGGCATTTAATGTTCGAGCAAAAACGGCTGATTTTCGACAAAAGAGATAACACCCCCCCATTACGTCATGCTTCAGAAATGTGGAAAATGGTCCGTTTTCAAATGTTTTATTTTTGAACGTCAGTTCACATTTGTAGGTGGATCATCAGTGTTAGAGCTAAAATTAGCATGTTTAAAGTGATTTTCATGCTTCCAGGGGCCCAAAACACAAGATTAATGGAATGGTTAAAAGTGCATGAAAATGGCCAATTTACTCACTCTGAGTTCTCAAAAAGGGTTTCTTCACCCCGGGAAGTGAAATAAATACCATTTGGAGGCATTTAATGTTCGAGCAAAAACGGCTGATTTTCGACAAAAGAGATAACACCCCCCCATTACGTCATGCTTCAGAAATGTGGAAAATGGTCCGTTTTCAAATGTTTTATTTTTGAATGTCAGTTCACATTTGTAGGTGGATCATCAGTGTTAGAGCTAAAATTAGCATGTTTAAAGTTATTTTCATGCTTCCAGGGGCTCGGGAAGTTAATTAAATACCATTTGGAGGCATTTAATGTTCGAGCAAAAACGGCTGATTTTCGACAAAAGAGATAACACCCCCCCATTACGTCATGCTTCAGAAATGTGGAAAATGGTCCGTTTTCAAATGTTTTATTTTTGAACGTCAGTTCACATTTGTAGGTGGATCATCAGTGTTAGAGCTAAAATTAGCATGTTTAAAGTGATTTTCATGCTTCCAGGGGCCCAAAACACAAGATTTATGGAATGGTTAAAAGTGCATGAAAATGGCCAATTTACTCACTCTGAGTTCTCAAAAAGGGTTTCTTCACCCCGGGAAGTTAATTAAATACCATTTGGAGGCATTTAATGTTCGAGCAAAAACGGCTGATTTTCGACAAAAGAGATAACACCCCCCCATTACGTCATGCTTCAGAAATGTGGAAAATGGTCCGTTTTCAAATGTTTTATTTTTGAACGTCAGTTCACATTTGTAGGTGGATCATCAGTGTTAGAGCTAAAATTAGCATGTTTAAAGTGATTTTCATGCTTCCAGGGGCCCAAAACACAAGATTTATGGAATGGTTAAAAGTGCACGAAAATGGCCAATTTACTCACTCTGAGTTCTCAAAAAGGGTTTCTTCACCCCGGGAAGGTAATTAAATACCATTTGGAGGCATTTAATGTTCGAGCAAAAACGGCTGATTTTCGACAAAAGAGATAACACCCCCCCATTACGTCATGCTTCAGAAATGTGGAAAATGGTCCGTTTTCAAATGTTTTATTTTTGAACGTCAGTTCACATTTGTAGGTGGATCATCAGTGTTAGAGCTAAAATTAGCATGTTTGAAGTGATTTTCATGCTTCCAGGGGCCCAAAACACAAGATTAATGGAATGGTTAAAAGTGCATGAAAATGGCCAATTTACTCACTCTGAGTTCTCAAAAAGGGTTTCTTCACCCCGGGAAGTGAAATAAATACCATTTGGAGGCATTTAATGTTCGAGCAAAAACGGCTGATTTTCGACAAAAGAGATAACACCCCCCCATTACGTCATGCTTCAGAAATGTGGAAAATGGTCCGTTTTCAAATGTTTTATTTTTGAACGTCAGTTCACATTTGTAGGTGGATCATCAGTGTTAGAGCTAAAATTAGCATGTTTAAAGTGATTTTCATGCTTCCAGGGGCTCGGGAAGTTAATTAAATACCATTTGGAGGCATTTAATGTTCGAGCAAAAACGGCTGATTTTCGACAAAAGAGATAACACCCCCCCATTACGTCATGCTTCAGAAATGTGGAAAATGGTCCGTTTTCAAATGTTTTATTTTTGAACGTCAGTTCACATTTGTAGGTGGATCATCAGTGTTAGAGCTAAAATTAGCATGTTTAAAGTGATTTTCATGCTTCCAGGGGCCCAAAACACAAGATTTAAGGAATGGTTAAAAGTGCATGAAAATGGCCAATTTACTCACTCTGAGTTCTCAAAAAGGGTTTCTTCACCCCGGGAAGTTAATTAAATACCATTTGGAGGCATTTAATGTTCGAGCAAAAACGGCTGATTTTCGACAAAAGAGATTACACCCCCCCATTACGTCATGCTTCAGAAATGTGGAAAATGGTCCGTTTTCAAATGTTTTATTTTTGAACGTCAGTTCACATTTGTAGGTGGATCATCAGTGTTAGAGCTAAAATTAGCATGTTTAAAGTGATTTTCATGCTTCCAGGGGCTCGGGAAGTTAATTAAATACCATTTGGAGGCATTTAATGTTCGAGCAAAAACGGCTGATTTTCGACAAAAGAGATAACACCCCCCCATTACGTCATGCTTCAGAAATGTGGAAAATGGTCCGTTTTCAAATGTTTTATTTTTGAACGTCAGTTCACATTTGTAGGTGGATCATCAGTGTTAGAGCTAAAATTAGCATGTTTAACGTGATTTTCATGCTTCCAGGGGCCCAAAACACAAGATTTATGGAATGGTTAAAAGTGCATGAAAATGGCCAATTTACTCACTCTGAGTTCTCAAAAAGGGTTTCTTCACCCCGGGAAGTTAATTAAATACCATTTGGAGGCATTTAATGTTCGAGCAAAAACGGCTGATTTTCGACAAAAGAGATAACACCCCCCCATTACGTCATGCTTCAGAAATGTGGAAAATGGTCCGTTTTCAAATGTTTTATTTTTGAACGTCAGTTCACATTTGTAGGTGGATCATCAGTGTTAGAGCTAAAATTAGCATGTTTAAAGTGATTTTCATGCTTCCAGGGGCTCGGGAAGTTAATTAAATACCATTTGGAGGCATTTAATGTTCGAGCAAAAACAGCTGATTTTCGACAAAAGAGATAACACCCCCCCATTACGTCATGCTTCAGAAATGTGGAAAATGGTCCGTTTTCAAATGTTTTATTTTTGAACGTCAGTTCACATTTGTAGGTGGATCATCAGTGTTAGAGCTAAAATTAGCATGTTTAAAGTGATTTTCATGCTTCCAGGGGCTCGGGAAGTGAAATAAATACCATTTGGAGGCATTTAATGTTCGAGCAAAAACGGCTGATTTTCGACAAAAGAGATAACACCCCCCCATTACGTCATGCTTCAGAAATGTGGAAAATGGTCCGTTTTCAAATGTTTTATTTTTGAACGTCAGTTCACATTTGTAGGTGGATCATCAGTGTTAGAGCTAAAATTAGCATGTTTAAAGTGATTTTCATGCTTCCAGGGGCTGGGGAAGTGAAATAAATACCATTTGGAGGCATTTAATGTTCGAGCAAAAACGGCTGATTTTCGACAAAAGAGATAACACCCCCCCATTACGTCATGCTTCAGAAATGTGGAAAATGGTCCGTTTTCAAATGTTTTATTTTTGAACGTCAGTTCACATTTGTAAGTGGATCATCAGTGTTAGAGCTAAAATTAGCATGTTTAAAGTGATTTTCATGCTTCCAGGGGCCCAAAACACAAGATTAATGGAATGGTTAAAAGTGCATGAAAATGGCCAATTTACTCACTCTGAGTTCTCAAAAAGGGTTTCTTCACCCCGGGAAGTTAATTAAATACCATTTGGAGGCATTTAATGTTCGAGCAAAAACGGCTGATTTTCGACAAAAGAGATATCACCCCCCCATTACGTCATGCTTCAGAAATGTGGAAAATGGTCCGTTTTCAAATGTTTTATTTTTGAACGTCAGTTCACATTTGTAGGTGGATCATCAGTGTTAGAGCTAAAATTAGCATGTTTAAAGTGATTTTCATGCTTCCAGGGGCTCGGGAAGTTAATTAAATACCATTTGGAGGCATTTAATGTTCGAGCAAAAACGGCTGATTTTCGACAAAAGAGATAACACCCCCCCATTACGTCATGCTTCAGAAATGTGGAAAATGGTCCGTTTTCAAATGTTTTATTTTTGAACGTCAGTTCACATTTGTAGGTGGATCATCAGTGTTAGAGCTAAAATTAGCATGTTTAAAGTGATTTTCATGCTTCCAGGGGCTGGGGAAGTGAAATAAATACCATTTGGAGGCATTTAATGTTCGAGCAAAAACGGCTGATTTTCGACAAAAGAGATAACACCCCCCCATTACGTCATGCTTCAGAAATGTGGAAAATGGTCCGTTTTCAAATGTTTTATTTTTGAACGTCAGTTCACATTTGTAAGTGGATCATCAGTGTTAGAGCTAAAATTAGCATGTTTAAAGTGATTTTCATGCTTCCAGGGGCCCAAAACACAAGATTAATGGAATGGTTAAAAGTGCATGAAAATGGCCAATTTACTCACTCTGAGTTCTCAAAAAGGGTTTCTTCACCCCGGGAAGTTAATTAAATACCATTTGGAGGCATTTAATGTTCGAGCAAAAACGGCTGATTTTCGACAAAAGAGATATCACCCCCCCATTACGTCATGCTTCAGAAATGTGGAAAATGGTCCGTTTTCAAATGTTTTATTTTTGAACGTCAGTTCACATTTGTAGGTGGATCATCAGTGTTAGAGCTAAAATTAGCATGTTTAAAGTGATTTTCATGCTTCCAGGGGCTCGGGAAGTTAATTAAATACCATTTGGAGGCATTTAATGTTCGAGCAAAAACGGCTGATTTTCGACAAAAGAGATAACACCCCCCCATTACGTCATGCTTCAGAAATGTGGAAAATGGTCCGTTTTCAAATGTTTTATTTTTGAACGTCAGTTCACATTTGTAGGTGGATCATCAGTGTTAGAGCTAAAATTAGCATGTTTAAAGTGATTTTCATGCTTCCAGGGGCCCAAAACACAAGATTAATGGAATGGTTAAAAGTGCATGAAAATGGCCAATTTACTCACTCTGAGTTCTCAAAAAGGGTTTCTTCACCCCGGGAAGTGAAATAAATACCATTTGGAGGCATTTAATGTTCGAGCAAAAACGGCTGATTTTCGACAAAAGAGATAACACCCCCCCATTACGTCATGCTTCAGAAATGTGGAAAATGGTCCGTTTTCAAATGTTTTATTTTTGAACGTCAGTTCACATTTGTAGGTGTATCATCAGTGTTAGAGCTAAAATTAGCATGTTTAAAGTGATTTTCATGCTTCCAGGGGCTCGGGAAGTTAATTAAATACCATTTGGAGGCATTTAATGTTCGAGCAAAAACGGCTGATTTTCGACAAAAGAGATAACACCCCCCCATTACGTCATGCTTCAGAAATGTGGAAAATGGTCCGTTTTCAAATGTTTTATTTTTGAACGTCAGTTCACATTTGTAGGTGGATCATCAGTGTTAGAGCTAAAATTAGCATGTTTAAGGTGATTTTCATGCTTCCAGGGGCCCAAAACACAAGATTTATGGAATGGTTAAAAGTGCATGAAAATGGCCAATTTACTCACTCTGAGTTCTCAAAAAGGGTTTCTTCACCCCGGGAAGTTAATTAAATACCATTTGGAGGCATTTAATGTTCGAGCAAAAACGGCTGATTTTCGACAAAAGAGATAACACCCCCCCATTACGTCATGCTTCAGAAATGTGGAAAATGGTCCGTTTTCAAATGTTTTATTTTTGAACGTCAGTTCACATTTGTAGGTGGATCATCAGTGTTAGAGCTAAAATTAGCATGTTTAAAGTGATTTTCATGCTTCCAGGGGCTCGGGAAGTTAATTAAATACCATTTGGAGGCATTTAATGTTCGAGCAAAAACGGCTGATTTTCGACAAAAGAGATAACACCCCCCCATTACGTCATGCTTCAGAAATGTGGAAAATGGTCCGTTTTCAAATGTTTTATTTTTGAACGTCAGTTCACATTTGTAGGTGGATCATCAGTGTTAGAGCTAAAATTAGCATGTTTAAAGTGATTTTCATGCTTCCAGGGGCTCGGGAAGTTAATTAAATACCATTTGGAGGCATTTATTGTTCGAGCAAAAACGGCTGATTTTCGACAAAAGAGATAACACCCCCCCCATTACGTCATGCTTCAGAAATGTGGAAAATGGTCCGTTTTCAAATGTTTTATTTTTGAACGTCAGTTCACATTTGTAGGTGGATCATCAGTGTTAGAGCTAAAATTAGCATGTTTAAAGTGATTTTCATGCTTCCAGGGGCCCAAAACACAAGATTTATGGAATGGTTAAAAGTGCATGAAAATGGCCAATTTACTCACTCTGAGTTCTCAAAAAGGGTTTCTTCACCCCGGGAAGTTAATTAAATACCATTTGGAGGCATTTAATGTTCGAGCAAAAACGGCTGATTTTCGACAAAAGAGATAACACCCCCCCCATTACGTCATGCTTCAGAAATGTGGAAAATGGTCCGTTTTCAAATGTTTTATTTTTGAACGTCAGTTCACATTTGTAGGTGGATCATCAGTGTTAGAGCTAAAATTAGCATGTTTAAAGTGATTTTCATGCTTTCAGGGGCTCGGGAAGTTAATTAAATACCATTTGGAGGCATTTAATGTTCGAGCAAAAACGGCTGATTTTCGACAAAAGAGATAACACCCCCCCATTACGTCATGCTTCAGAAATGTGGAAAATGGTCCGTTTTCAAATGTTTTATTTTTGAACGTCAGTTCACATTTGTAGGTGGATAATCAGTGTTAGAGCTAAAATTAGCATGTTTAAAGTGATTTTCATGCTTCCAGGGGCTCGGGAAGTGAAATAAATACCATTTGGAGGCATTTAATGTTCGAGCAAAAACGGCTGATTTTCGACAAAAGAGATAACACCCCCCCATTACGTCATGCGTCAGAAATGTGGAAAATGGTCCGTTTTCAAATGTTTTATTTTTGAGCGTCAGTTCACATTTGTAGGTGGATCATCAGTGTTAGAGCTAAAATTAGCATGTTTAAAGTGATTTTCATGCTTCCAGGGGCTCGGGAAGTTAATTAAATACCATTTGGAGGCATTTAATGTTCGAGCAAAAACGGCTGATTTTCGACAAAAGAGATAACACCCCCCCATTACGTCATGCTTCAGAAATGTGGAAAATGGTCCGTTTTCAAATGTTTTATTTTTGAACGTCAGTTCACATTTGTAGGTGGATCATCAGTGTTAGAGCTAAAATTAGCATGTTTAAAGTGATTTTCATGCTACCAGGGGCCCAAAACACAAGATTTATGGAATGGTTAAAAGTGCATGAAAATGGCCAATTTACTCACTCTGAGTTCTCAAAAAGGGTTTCTTCACCCCGGGAAGTTAATTAAATACCATTTGGAGGCATTTAATGTTCGAGCAAAAACGGCTGATTTTCGACAAAAGAGATAACACCCCCCCATTACGTCATGCTTCAGAAATGTGGAAAATGGTCCGTTTTCAAATGTTTTATTTTTGAATGTCAGTTCACATTTGTAGGTGGATCATCAGTGTTAGAGCTAAAATTAGCATGTTTAAAGTGATTTTCATGCTTCCAGGGGCTCGGGAAGTTAATTAAATACCATTTGGAGGCATTTAATGTTCGAGCAAAAACTGCTGATTTTCGACAAAAGAGATAACACCCCCCCATTACGTCATGCTTCAGAAATGTGGAAAATGGTCCGTTTTCAAATGTTTTATTTTTGAACGTCAGTTCACATTTGTAGGTGGATCATCAGTGTTAGAGCTAAAATTAGCATGTTTAAAGTGATTTTCATGCTTCCAGGGGCTCGGGAAGTTAATTAAATACCATTTGGAGGCATTTAATGTTCGAGCAAAAACGGCTGATTTTTGACAAAAGAGATAACACCCCCCCATTACGTCATGCTTCAGAAATGTGGAAAATGGTCCGTTTTCAAATGTTTTATTTTTGAACGTCAGTTCACATTTGTAGGTGGATCATCAGTGTTAGAGCTCAAATTAGCATGTTTAAAGTGATTTTCATGCTTCCAGGGGCCCAAAACACAAGATTTATGGAATGGTTAAAAGTGCATGAAAATGGCCAATTTACTCACTCTGAGTTCTCAAAAAGGGTTTCTTCACCCCGGGAAGTGAAATAAATACCATTTGGAGGCATTTAATGTTCGAGCAAAAACGGCTGATTTTCGACAAAAGAGATAACACCCCCCCATTACGTCATGCTTCAGAAATGTGGAAAATGGTCCGTTTTCAAATGTTTTATTTTTGAACGTCAGTTCACATTTGTAGGTGGATCATCAGTGTTAGAGCTAAAATTAGCATGTTTAAAGTGATTTTCATGCTTCCAGGGGCTCGGGAAGTTAATTAAATACCATTTGGAGGCATTTAATGTTCGAGCAAAAACGGCTGATTTTCGACAAAAGAGATAACACCCCCCCATTACGTCATGCTTCAGAAATGTGGAAAATGGTCCGTTTTCAAATGTTTTATTTTTGAACGTCAGTTCACATTTGTAGGTGGATCATCAGTGTTAGAGCTAAAATTAGCATGTTTAAAGTGATTTTCATGCTTCCAGGGGCCCAAAACACAAGATTTAAGGAATGGTTAAAAGTGCATGAAAATGGCCAATTTACTCACTCTGAGTTCTCAAAAAGGGTTTCTTCACCCCGGGAAGTTAATTAAATACCATTTGGAGGCATTTAATGTTCGAGCAAAAACGGCTGATTTTCGACAAAAGAGATAACACCCCCCCATTACGTCATGCTTCAGAAATGTGGAAAATGGTCCGTTTTCAAATGTTTTATTTTTGAACGTCAGTTCACATTTGTAGGTGGATCATCAGTGTTAGAGCTAAAATTAGCATGTTTAAAGTGATTTTCATGCTTCCAGGGGCTCGGGAAGTTAATTAAATACCATTTGGAGGCATTTAATGTTCGAGCAAAAACGGCTGATTTTCGACAAAAGAGATAACACCCCCCCATTACGTCATGCTTCAGAAATGTGGAAAATGGTCCGTTTTTAAATGTTTTATTTTTGAACGTCAGTTCACATTTGTAGGTTGATCATCAGTGTTAGAGCTAAAATTAGCATGTTTAAAGTGATTTTCATGCTTCCAGGGGCTCGGGAAGTGAAATAAATACCATTTGGAGGCATTTAATGTTCGAGCAAAAACGGCTGATTTTCGACAAAAGAGATAACACCCCCCCATTACGTCATGCTTCAGAAATGTGGAAAATGGTCCGTTTTCAAATGTTTTATTTTTGAACGTCAGTTCACATTTGTAGGTGGATCATCAGTGTTAGAGCTAAAATTAGCATGTTTAAAGTGATTTTCATGCTTCCAGGGGCTGGGGAAGTGAAATAAATACCATTTGGAGGCATTTAATGTTCGAGCAAAAACGGCTGATTTTCAACAAAAGAGATAACACCCCCCCATTACGTCATGCTTCAGAAATGTGGAAAATGGTCCGTTTTCAAATGTTTTATTTTTGAACGTCAGTTCACATTTGTAAGTGGATCATCAGTGTTAGAGCTAAAATTAGCATGTTTAAAGTGATTTTCATGCTTCCAGGGGCCCAAAACACAAGATTAATGGAATGGTTAAAAGTGCATGAAAATGGCCAATTTACTCACTCTGAGTTCTCAAAAAGGGTTTCTTCACCCCGGGAAGTTAATTAAATACCATTTGGAGGCATTTAATGTTCGAGCAAAAACGGCTGATTTTCGACAAAAGAGATATCACCCCCCCATTATGTCATGCTTCAGAAATGTGGAAAATGGTCCGTTTTCAAATGTTTTATTTTTGAACGTCAGTTCACATTTGTAGGTGGATCATCAGTGTTAGAGCTAAAATTAGCATGTTTAAAGTGATTTTCATGCTTCCAGGGGCTCGGGAAGTTAATTAAATACCATTTGGAGGCATTTAATGTTCGAGCAAAAACGGCTGATTTTCGACAAAAGAGATAACACCCCCCCATTACGTCATGCTTCAGAAATGTGGAAAATGGTCCGTTTTCAAATGTTTTATTTTTGAACGTCAGTTCACATTTGTAGGTGGATCATCAGTGTTAGAGCTAAAATTAGCATGTTTAAAGTGATTTTCATGCTTCCAGGGGCTGGGGAAGTGAAATAAATACCATTTGGAGGCATTTAATGTTCGAGCAAAAACGGCTGATTTTCGACAAAAGAGATAACACCCCCCCATTACGTCATGCTTCAGAAATGTGGAAAATGGTCCGTTTTCAAATGTTTTATTTTTGAACGTCAGTTCACATTTGTAAGTGGATCATCAGTGTTAGAGCTAAAATTAGCATGTTTAAAGTGATTTTCATGCTTCCAGGGGCCCAAAACACAAGATTAATGGAATGGTTAAAAGTGCATGAAAATGGCCAATTTACTCACTCTGAGTTCTCAAAAAGGGTTTCTTCACCCCGGGAAGTTAATTAAATACCATTTGGAGGCATTTAATGTTCGAGCAAAAACGGCTGATTTTCGACAAAAGAGATATCACCCCCCCCATTACGTCATGCTTCAGAAATGTGGAAAATGGTCCGTTTTCAAATGTTTTATTTTTGAACGTCAGTTCACATTTGTAGGTGGATCATCAGTGTTAGAGCTAAAATTAGCATGTTTAAAGTGATTTTCATGCTTCCAGGGGCTCGGGAAGTTAATTAAATACCATTTGGAGGCATTTAATGTTCGAGCAAAAACGGCTGATTTTCGACAAAAGAGATAACACCCCCCCATTACGTCATGCTTCAGAAATGTGGAAAATGGTCCGTTTTCAAATGTTTTATTTTTGAACGTCAGTTCACATTTGTAGGTGTATCATCAGTGTTAGAGCTAAAATTAGCATGTTTAAAGTGATTTTCATGCTTCCAGGGGCTCGGGAAGTTAATTAAATACCATTTGGAGGCATTTAATGTTCGAGCAAAAACGGCTGATTTTCGACAAAAGAGATAACACCCCCCCATTACGTCATGCTTCAGAAATGTGGAAAATGGTCCGTTTTCAAATGTTTTATTTTTGAACGTCAGTTCACATTTGTAGGTGGATCATCAGTGTTAGAGCTAAAATTAGCATGTTTAAAGTGATTTTCATGCTTCCAGGGGCCCAAAACACAAGATTTATGGAATGGTTAAAAGTGCATGAAAATGGCCAATTTACTCACTCTGAGTTCTCAAAAAGGGTTTCTTCACCCCGGGAAGTTAATTAAATACCATTTGGAGGCATTTAATGTTCGAGCAAAAACGGCTGATTTTCGACAAAAGAGATAACACCCCCCCATTACGTCATGCTTCAGAAATGTGGAAAATGGTCCGTTTTCGAAATGTTTTATTTTTGAACGTCAGTTCACATTTGTAGGTGGATCATCAGTGTTAGAGCTAAAATTAGCATGTTTAAAGTGATTTTCATGCTTCCAGGGGCTCGGGAAGTTAATTAAATACCATTTGGAGGCATTTAATGTTCGAGCAAAAACGGCTGATTTTCGACAAAAGAGATAACACCCCCCCATTACGTCATGCTTCAGAAATGTGGAAAATGGTCCGTTTTCAAATGTTTTATTTTTGAACGTCAGTTCACATTTGTAGGTGGATCATCAGTGTTAGAGCTAAAATTAGCATGTTTAAAGTGATTTTCATGCTTCCAGGGGCTCGGGAAGTTAATTAAATACCATTTGGAGGCATTTATTGTTCGAGCAAAAACGGCTGATTTTCGACAAAAGAGATAACACCCCCCCCATTACGTCATGCTTCAGAAATGTGGAAAATGGTCCGTTTTCAAATGTTTTATTTTTGAACGTCAGTTCACATTTGTAGGTGGATCATCAGTGTTAGAGCTAAAATTAGCATGTTTAAAGTGATTTTCATGCTTCCAGGGGCCCAAAACACAAGATTTATGGAATGGTTAAAAGTGCATGAAAATGGCCAATTTACTCACTCTGAGTTCTCAAAAAGGGTTTCTTCACCCCGGGAAGTTAATTAAATACCATTTGGAGGCATTTAATGTTCGAGCAAAAACGGCTGATTTTCGACAAAAGAGATAACACCCCCCCCATTACGTCATGCTTCAGAAATGTGGAAAATGGTCCGTTTTCAAATGTTTTATTTTTGAACGTCAGTTCACATTTGTAGGTGGATCATCAGTGTTAGAGCTAAAATTAGCATGTTTAAAGTGATTTTCATGCTTTCAGGGGCTCGGGAAGTTAATTAAATACCATTTGGAGGCATTTAATGTTCGAGCAAAAACGGCTGATTTTCGACAAAAGAGATAACACCCCCCCATTACGTCATGCTTCAGAAATGTGGAAAATGGTCCGTTTTCAAATGTTTTATTTTTGAACGTCAGTTCACATTTGTAGGTGGATAATCAGTGTTAGAGCTAAAATTAGCATGTTTAAAGTGATTTTCATGCTTCCAGGGGCTCGGGAAGTGAAATAAATACCATTTGGAGGCATTTAATGTTCGAGCAAAAACGGCTGATTTTCGACAAAAGAGATAACACCCCCCCATTACGTCATGCGTCAGAAATGTGGAAAATGGTCCGTTTTCAAATGTTTTATTTTTGAACGTCAGTTCACATTTGTAGGTGGATCATCAGTGTTAGAGCTAAAATTAGCATGTTTAAAGTGATTTTCATGCTTCCAGGGGCTCGGGAAGTTAATTAAATACCATTTGGAGGCATTTAATGTTCGAGCAAAAACGGCTGATTTTCGACAAAAGAGATAACACCCCCCCATTACGTCATGCTTCAGAAATGTGGAAAATGGTCCGTTTTCAAATGTTTTATTTTTGAACGTCAGTTCACATTTGTAGGTGGATCATCAGTGTTAGAGCTAAAATTAGCATGTTTAAAGTGATTTTCATGCTACCAGGGGCCCAAAACACAAGATTTATGGAATGGTTAAAAGTGCATGAAAATGGCCAATTTACTCACTCTGAGTTCTCAAAAAGGGTTTCTTCACCCCGGGAAGTTAATTAAATACCATTTGGAGGCATTTAATGTTCGAGCAAAAACGGCTGATTTTCGACAAAAGAGATAACACCCCCCCATTACGTCATGCTTCAGAAATGTGGAAAATGGTCCGTTTTCAAATGTTTTATTTTTGAATGTCAGTTCACATTTGTAGGTGGATCATCAGTGTTAGAGCTAAAATTAGCATGTTTAAAGTGATTTTCATGCTTCCAGGGGCTCGGGAAGTTAATTAAATACCATTTGGAGGCATTTAATGTTCGAGCAAAAACTGCTGATTTTCGACAAAAGAGATAACACCCCCCCATTACGTCATGCTTCAGAAATGTGGAAAATGGTCCGTTTTCAAATGTTTTATTTTTGAACGTCAGTTCACATTTGTAGGTGGATCATCAGTGTTAGAGCTAAAATTAGCATGTTTAAAGTGATTTTCATGCTTCCAGGGGCTCGGGAAGTTAATTAAATACCATTTGGAGGCATTTAATGTTCGAGCAAAAACGGCTGATTTTTGACAAAAGAGATAACACCCCCCCATTACGTCATGCTTCAGAAATGTGGAAAATGGTCCGTTTTCAAATGTTTTATTTTTGAACGTCAGTTCACATTTGTAGGTGGATCATCAGTGTTAGAGCTCAAATTAGCATGTTTAAAGTGATTTTCATGCTTCCAGGGGCCCAAAACACAAGATTTATGGAATGGTTAAAAGTGCATGAAAATGGCCAATTTACTCACTCTGAGTTCTCAAAAAGGGTTTCTTCACCCCGGGAAGTGAAATAAATACCATTTGGAGGCATTTAATGTTCGAGCAAAAACGGCTGATTTTCGACAAAAGAGATAACACCCCCCCATTACGTCATGCTTCAGAAATGTGGAAAATGGTCCGTTTTCAAATGTTTTATTTTTGAACGTCAGTTCACATTTGTAGGTGGATCATCAGTGTTAGAGCTAAAATTAGCATGTTTAAAGTGATTTTCATGCTTCCAGGGGCTCGGGAAGTTAATTAAATACCATTTGGAGGCATTTAATGTTCGAGCAAAAACGGCTGATTTTCGACAAAAGAGATAACACCCCCCCATTACGTCATGCTTCAGAAATGTGGAAAATGGTCCGTTTTCAAATGTTTTATTTTTGAACGTCAGTTCACATTTGTAGGTGGATCATCAGTGTTAGAGCTAAAATTAGCATGTTTAAAGTGATTTTCATGCTTCCAGGGGCTCGGGAAGTTAATTAAATACCATTTGGAGGCATTTAATGTTCGAGCAAAAACGGCTGATTTTCGACAAAAGAGATAACACCCCCCCATTACGTCATGCTTCAGAAATGTGGAAAATGGTCCGTTTTCAAATGTTTTATTTTTGAACGTCAGTTCACATTTGTAGGTGGATCATCAGTGTTAGAGCTAAAATTAGCATGTTTAAAGTGATTTTCATGCTTCCAGGGGCCCAAAACACAAGATTAATGGAATGGTTAAAAGTGCATGAAAATGGCCAATTTACTCACTCTGAGTTCTCAAAAAGGGTTTCTTCACCCCGGGAAGTGAAATAAATACCATTTGGAGGCATTTAATGTTCGAGCAAAAACGGCTGATTTTCGACAAAAGAGATAACACCCCCCCATTACGTCATGCTTCAGAAATGTGGAAAATGGTCCGTTTTCAAATGTTTTATTTTTGAACGTCAGTTCACATTTGTAGGTGGATCATCAGTGTTAGAGCTAAAATTAGCATGTTTAAAGTGATTTTCATGCTTCCAGGGGCCCAAAACACAAGATTTATGGAATGGTTAAAAGTGCATGAAAATGGCCAATTTACTCACTCTGAGTTCTCAAAAAGGGTTTCTTCACCCCGGGAAGTTAATTAAATACCATTTGGAGGCATTTAATGTTCGAGCAAAAACGGCTGATTTTCGACAAAAGAGATAACACCCCCCCATTACGTCATGCTTCAGAAATGTGGAAAATGGTCCGTTTTCAAATGTTTTATTTTTGAACGTCAGTTCACATTTGTAGGTGGATCATCAGTGTTAGAGCTAAAATTAGCATGTTTAAAGTGATTTTCATGCTTCCAGGGGCTCGGGAAGTTAATTAAATACCATTTGGAGGCATTTAATGTTCGAGCAAAAACGGCTGATTTTCGACAAAAGAGATAACACCCCCCCATTACGTCATGCTTCAGAAATGTGGAAAATGGTCCGTTTTCAAATGTTTTATTTTTGAACGTCAGTTCACATTTGTAGGTGGATCATCAGTGTTAGAGCTAAAATTAGCATGTTTAAAGTGATTTTCATGCTTCCAGGGGCTCGGGAAGTTAATTAAATACCATTTGGAGGCATTTAATGTTCGAGCAAAAACGGCTGATTTTCGACAAAAGAGATAACACCCCCCCATTACGTCATGCTTCAGAAATGTGGAAAATGGTCCGTTTTCAAATGTTTTATTTTTGAACGTCAGTTCACATTTGTAGGTGGATCATCAGTGTTAGAGCTAAAATTAGCATGTTTAAAGTGATTTTCATGCTTCCAGGGGCCCAAAACACAAGATTAATGGAATGGTTAAAAGTGCATGAAAATGGCCAATTTACTCACTCTGAGTTCTCAAAAAGGGTTTCTTCACCCCGGGAAGTGAAATAAATACCATTTGGAGGCATTTAATGTTCGAGCAAAAACGGCTGATTTTCGACAAAAGAGATAACACCCCCCCATTACGTCATGCTTCAGAAATGTGGAAAATGGTCCGTTTTCAAATGTTTTATTTTTGAATGTCAGTTCACATTTGTAGGTGGATCATCAGTGTTAGAGCTAAAATTAGCATGTTTAAAGTTATTTTCATGCTTCCAGGGGCTCGGGAAGTTAATTAAATACCATTTGGAGGCATTTAATGTTTGAGCAAAAACGGCTGATTTTCGACAAAAGAGATAACACCCCCCCATTACGTCATGCTTCAGAAATGTGGAAAATGGTCCGTTTTCAAATGTTTTATTTTTGAACGTCAGTTCACATTTGTAGGTGGATCATCAGTGTTAGAGCTAAAATTAGCATGTTTAAAGTGATTTTCATGCTTCCAGGGGCCCAAAACACAAGATTTATGGAATGGTTAAAAGTGCATGAAAATGGCCAATTTACTCACTCTGAGTTCTCAAAAAGGGTTTCTTCACCCCGGGAAGTTAATTAAATACCATTTGGAGGCATTTAATGTTCGAGCAAAAACGGCTGATTTTCGACAAAAGAGATAACACCCCCCCATTACGTCATGCTTCAGAAATGTGGAAAATGGTCCGTTTTCAAATGTTTTATTTTTGAACGTCAGTTCACATTTGTAGGTGGATCATCAGTGTTAGAGCTAAAATTAGCATGTTTAAAGTGATTTTCATGCTTCCAGGGGCCCAAAACACAAGATTTATGGAATGGTTAAAAGTGCACGAAAATGGCCAATTTACTCACTCTGAGTTCTCAAAAAGGGTTTCTTCACCCCGGGAAGTTAATTAAATACCATTTGGAGGCATTTAATGTTCGAGCAAAAACGGCTGATTTTCGACAAAAGAGATAACACCCCCCCATTACGTCATGCTTCAGAAATGTGGAAAATGGTCCGTTTTCAAATGTTTTATTTTTGAACGTCAGTTCACATTTGTAGGTGGATCATCAGTGTTAGAGCTAAAATTAGCATGTTTAAAGTGATTTTCATGCTTCCAGGGGCCCAAAACACAAGATTAATGGAATGGTTAAAAGTGCATGAAAATGGCCAATTTACTCACTCTGAGTTCTCAAAAAGGGTTTCTTCACCCCGGGAAGTGAAATAAATACCATTTGGAGGCATTTAATGTTCGAGCAAAAACGGCTGATTTTCGACAAAAGAGATAACACCCCCCCATTACGTCATGCTTCAGAAATGTGGAAAATGGTCCGTTTTCAAATGTTTTATTTTTGAATGTCAGTTCACATTTGTAGGTGGATCATCAGTGTTAGAGCTAAAATTAGCATGTTTAAAGTTATTTTCATGCTTCCAGGGGCTCGGGAAGTTAATTAAATACCATTTGGAGGCATTTAATGTTCGAGCAAAAACGGCTGATTTTCGACAAAAGAGATAACACCCCCCCATTACGTCATGCTTCAGAAATGTGGAAAATGGTCCGTTTTCAAATGTTTTATTTTTGAACGTCAGTTCACATTTGTAGGTGGATCATCAGTGTTAGAGCTAAAATTAGCATGTTTAAAGTGATTTTCATGCTTCCAGGGGCCCAAAACACAAGATTTATGGAATGGTTAAAAGTGCATGAAAATGGCCAATTTACTCACTCTGAGTTCTCAAAAAGGGTTTCTTCACCCCGGGAAGTTAATTAAATACCATTTGGAGGCATTTAATGTTCGAGCAAAAACGGCTGATTTTCGACAAAAGAGATAACACCCCCCCATTACGTCATGCTTCAGAAATGTGGAAAATGGTCCGTTTTCAAATGTTTTATTTTTGAACGTCAGTTCACATTTGTAGGTGGATCATCAGTGTTAGAGCTAAAATTAGCATGTTTAAAGTGATTTTCATGCTTCCAGGGGCCCAAAACACAAGATTTATGGAATGGTTAAAAGTGCACGAAAATGGCCAATTTACTCACTCTGAGTTCTCAAAAAGGGTTTCTTCACCCCGGGAAGGTAATTAAATACCATTTGGAGGCATTTAATGTTCGAGCAAAAACGGCTGATTTTCGACAAAAGAGATAACACCCCCCCATTACGTCATGCTTCAGAAATGTGGAAAATGGTCCGTTTTCAAATGTTTTATTTTTGAACGTCAGTTCACATTTGTAGGTGGATCATCAGTGTTAGAGCTAAAATTAGCATGTTTGAAGTGATTTTCATGCTTCCAGGGGCCCAAAACACAAGATTAATGGAATGGTTAAAAGTGCATGAAAATGGCCAATTTACTCACTCTGAGTTCTCAAAAAGGGTTTCTTCACCCCGGGAAGTGAAATAAATACCATTTGGAGGCATTTAATGTTCGAGCAAAAACGGCTGATTTTCGACAAAAGAGATAACACCCCCCCATTACGTCATGCTTCAGAAATGTGGAAAATGGTCCGTTTTCAAATGTTTTATTTTTGAACGTCAGTTCACATTTGTAGGTGGATCATCAGTGTTAGAGCTAAAATTAGCATGTTTAAAGTGATTTTCATGCTTCCAGGGGCTCGGGAAGTTAATTAAATACCATTTGGAGGCATTTAATGTTCGAGCAAAAACGGCTGATTTTCGACAAAAGAGATAACACCCCCCCATTACGTCATGCTTCAGAAATGTGGAAAATGGTCCGTTTTCAAATGTTTTATTTTTGAACGTCAGTTCACATTTGTAGGTGGATCATCAGTGTTAGAGCTAAAATTAGCATGTTTAAAGTGATTTTCATGCTTCCAGGGGCCCAAAACACAAGATTTAAGGAATGGTTAAAAGTGCATGAAAATGGCCAATTTACTCACTCTGAGTTCTCAAAAAGGGTTTCTTCACCCCGGGAAGTTAATTAAATACCATTTGGAGGCATTTAATGTTCGAGCAAAAACGGCTGATTTTCGACAAAAGAGATTACACCCCCCCATTACGTCATGCTTCAGAAATGTGGAAAATGGTCCGTTTTCAAATGTTTTATTTTTGAACGTCAGTTCACATTTGTAGGTGGATCATCAGTGTTAGAGCTAAAATTAGCATGTTTAAAGTGATTTTCATGCTTCCAGGGGCTCGGGAAGTTAATTAAATACCATTTGGAGGCATTTAATGTTCGAGCAAAAACGGCTGATTTTCGACAAAAGAGATAACACCCCCCCATTACGTCATGCTTCAGAAATGTGGAAAATGGTCCGTTTTCAAATGTTTTATTTTTGAACGTCAGTTCACATTTGTAGGTGGATCATCAGTGTTAGAGCTAAAATTAGCATGTTTAACGTGATTTTCATGCTTCCAGGGGCCCAAAACACAAGATTTATGGAATGGTTAAAAGTGCATGAAAATGGCCAATTTACTCACTCTGAGTTCTCAAAAAGGGTTTCTTCACCCCGGGAAGTTAATTAAATACCATTTGGAGGCATTTAATGTTCGAGCAAAAACGGCTGATTTTCGACAAAAGAGATAACACCCCCCCATTACGTCATGCTTCAGAAATGTGGAAAATGGTCCGTTTTCAAATGTTTTATTTTTGAACGTCAGTTCACATTTGTAGGTGGATCATCAGTGTTAGAGCTAAAATTAGCATGTTTAAAGTGATTTTCATGCTTCCAGGGGCTCGGGAAGTTAATTAAATACCATTTGGAGGCATTTAATGTTCGAGCAAAAACAGCTGATTTTCGACAAAAGAGATAACACCCCCCCATTACGTCATGCTTCAGAAATGTGGAAAATGGTCCGTTTTCAAATGTTTTATTTTTGAACGTCAGTTCACATTTGTAGGTGGATCATCAGTGTTAGAGCTAAAATTAGCATGTTTAAAGTGATTTTCATGCTTCCAGGGGCTCGGGAAGTGAAATAAATACCATTTGGAGGCATTTAATGTTCGAGCAAAAACGGCTGATTTTCGACAAAAGAGATAACACCCCCCCATTACGTCATGCTTCAGAAATGTGGAAAATGGTCCGTTTTCAAATGTTTTATTTTTGAACGTCAGTTCACATTTGTAGGTGGATCATCAGTGTTAGAGCTAAAATTAGCATGTTTAAAGTGATTTTCATGCTTCCAGGGGCTGGGGAAGTGAAATAAATACCATTTGGAGGCATTTAATGTTCGAGCAAAAACGGCTGATTTTCGACAAAAGAGATAACACCCCCCCATTACGTCATGCTTCAGAAATGTGGAAAATGGTCCGTTTTCAAATGTTTTATTTTTGAACGTCAGTTCACATTTGTAAGTGGATCATCAGTGTTAGAGCTAAAATTAGCATGTTTAAAGTGATTTTCATGCTTCCAGGGGCCCAAAACACAAGATTAATGGAATGGTTAAAAGTGCATGAAAATGGCCAATTTACTCACTCTGAGTTCTCAAAAAGGGTTTCTTCACCCCGGGAAGTTAATTAAATACCATTTGGAGGCATTTAATGTTCGAGCAAAAACGGCTGATTTTCGACAAAAGAGATATCACCCCCCCATTACGTCATGCTTCAGAAATGTGGAAAATGGTCCGTTTTCAAATGTTTTATTTTTGAACGTCAGTTCACATTTGTAGGTGGATCATCAGTGTTAGAGCTAAAATTAGCATGTTTAAAGTGATTTTCATGCTTCCAGGGGCTCGGGAAGTTAATTAAATACCATTTGGAGGCATTTAATGTTCGAGCAAAAACGGCTGATTTTCGACAAAAGAGATAACACCCCCCCATTACGTCATGCTTCAGAAATGTGGAAAATGGTCCGTTTTCAAATGTTTTATTTTTGAACGTCAGTTCACATTTGTAGGTGGATCATCAGTGTTAGAGCTAAAATTAGCATGTTTAAAGTGATTTTCATGCTTCCAGGGGCTGGGGAAGTGAAATAAATACCATTTGGAGGCATTTAATGTTCGAGCAAAAACGGCTGATTTTCGACAAAAGAGATAACACCCCCCCATTACGTCATGCTTCAGAAATGTGGAAAATGGTCCGTTTTCAAATGTTTTATTTTTGAACGTCAGTTCACATTTGTAAGTGGATCATCAGTGTTAGAGCTAAAATTAGCATGTTTAAAGTGATTTTCATGCTTCCAGGGGCCCAAAACACAAGATTAATGGAATGGTTAAAAGTGCATGAAAATGGCCAATTTACTCACTCTGAGTTCTCAAAAAGGGTTTCTTCACCCCGGGAAGTTAATTAAATACCATTTGGAGGCATTTAATGTTCGAGCAAAAACGGCTGATTTTCGACAAAAGAGATATCACCCCCCCATTACGTCATGCTTCAGAAATGTGGAAAATGGTCCGTTTTCAAATGTTTTATTTTTGAACGTCAGTTCACATTTGTAGGTGGATCATCAGTGTTAGAGCTAAAATTAGCATGTTTAAAGTGATTTTCATGCTTCCAGGGGCTCGGGAAGTTAATTAAATACCATTTGGAGGCATTTAATGTTCGAGCAAAAACGGCTGATTTTCGACAAAAGAGATAACACCCCCCCATTACGTCATGCTTCAGAAATGTGGAAAATGGTCCGTTTTCAAATGTTTTATTTTTGAACGTCAGTTCACATTTGTAGGTGGATCATCAGTGTTAGAGCTAAAATTAGCATGTTTAAAGTGATTTTCATGCTTCCAGGGGCCCAAAACACAAGATTAATGGAATGGTTAAAAGTGCATGAAAATGGCCAATTTACTCACTCTGAGTTCTCAAAAAGGGTTTCTTCACCCCGGGAAGTGAAATAAATACCATTTGGAGGCATTTAATGTTCGAGCAAAAACGGCTGATTTTCGACAAAAGAGATAACACCCCCCCATTACGTCATGCTTCAGAAATGTGGAAAATGGTCCGTTTTCAAATGTTTTATTTTTGAACGTCAGTTCACATTTGTAGGTGTATCATCAGTGTTAGAGCTAAAATTAGCATGTTTAAAGTGATTTTCATGCTTCCAGGGGCTCGGGAAGTTAATTAAATACCATTTGGAGGCATTTAATGTTCGAGCAAAAACGGCTGATTTTCGACAAAAGAGATAACACCCCCCCATTACGTCATGCTTCAGAAATGTGGAAAATGGTCCGTTTTCAAATGTTTTATTTTTGAACGTCAGTTCACATTTGTAGGTGGATCATCAGTGTTAGAGCTAAAATTAGCATGTTTAAGGTGATTTTCATGCTTCCAGGGGCCCAAAACACAAGATTTATGGAATGGTTAAAAGTGCATGAAAATGGCCAATTTACTCACTCTGAGTTCTCAAAAAGGGTTTCTTCACCCCGGGAAGTTAATTAAATACCATTTGGAGGCATTTAATGTTCGAGCAAAAACGGCTGATTTTCGACAAAAGAGATAACACCCCCCCATTACGTCATGCTTCAGAAATGTGGAAAATGGTCCGTTTTCAAATGTTTTATTTTTGAACGTCAGTTCACATTTGTAGGTGGATCATCAGTGTTAGAGCTAAAATTAGCATGTTTAAAGTGATTTTCATGCTTCCAGGGGCTCGGGAAGTTAATTAAATACCATTTGGAGGCATTTAATGTTCGAGCAAAAACGGCTGATTTTCGACAAAAGAGATAACACCCCCCCATTACGTCATGCTTCAGAAATGTGGAAAATGGTCCGTTTTCAAATGTTTTATTTTTGAACGTCAGTTCACATTTGTAGGTGGATCATCAGTGTTAGAGCTAAAATTAGCATGTTTAAAGTGATTTTCATGCTTCCAGGGGCTCGGGAAGTTAATTAAATACCATTTGGAGGCATTTATTGTTCGAGCAAAAACGGCTGATTTTCGACAAAAGAGATAACACCCCCCCCATTACGTCATGCTTCAGAAATGTGGAAAATGGTCCGTTTTCAAATGTTTTATTTTTGAACGTCAGTTCACATTTGTAGGTGGATCATCAGTGTTAGAGCTAAAATTAGCATGTTTAAAGTGATTTTCATGCTTCCAGGGGCCCAAAACACAAGATTTATGGAATGGTTAAAAGTGCATGAAAATGGCCAATTTACTCACTCTGAGTTCTCAAAAAGGGTTTCTTCACCCCGGGAAGTTAATTAAATACCATTTGGAGGCATTTAATGTTCGAGCAAAAACGGCTGATTTTCGACAAAAGAGATAACACCCCCCCCATTACGTCATGCTTCAGAAATGTGGAAAATGGTCCGTTTTCAAATGTTTTATTTTTGAACGTCAGTTCACATTTGTAGGTGGATCATCAGTGTTAGAGCTAAAATTAGCATGTTTAAAGTGATTTTCATGCTTTCAGGGGCTCGGGAAGTTAATTAAATACCATTTGGAGGCATTTAATGTTCGAGCAAAAACGGCTGATTTTCGACAAAAGAGATAACACCCCCCCATTACGTCATGCTTCAGAAATGTGGAAAATGGTCCGTTTTCAAATGTTTTATTTTTGAACGTCAGTTCACATTTGTAGGTGGATAATCAGTGTTAGAGCTAAAATTAGCATGTTTAAAGTGATTTTCATGCTTCCAGGGGCTCGGGAAGTGAAATAAATACCATTTGGAGGCATTTAATGTTCGAGCAAAAACGGCTGATTTTCGACAAAAGAGATAACACCCCCCCATTACGTCATGCGTCAGAAATGTGGAAAATGGTCCGTTTTCAAATGTTTTATTTTTGAGCGTCAGTTCACATTTGTAGGTGGATCATCAGTGTTAGAGCTAAAATTAGCATGTTTAAAGTGATTTTCATGCTTCCAGGGGCTCGGGAAGTTAATTAAATACCATTTGGAGGCATTTAATGTTCGAGCAAAAACGGCTGATTTTCGACAAAAGAGATAACACCCCCCCATTACGTCATGCTTCAGAAATGTGGAAAATGGTCCGTTTTCAAATGTTTTATTTTTGAACGTCAGTTCACATTTGTAGGTGGATCATCAGTGTTAGAGCTAAAATTAGCATGTTTAAAGTGATTTTCATGCTACCAGGGGCCCAAAACACAAGATTTATGGAATGGTTAAAAGTGCATGAAAATGGCCAATTTACTCACTCTGAGTTCTCAAAAAGGGTTTCTTCACCCCGGGAAGTTAATTAAATACCATTTGGAGGCATTTAATGTTCGAGCAAAAACGGCTGATTTTCGACAAAAGAGATAACACCCCCCCATTACGTCATGCTTCAGAAATGTGGAAAATGGTCCGTTTTCAAATGTTTTATTTTTGAATGTCAGTTCACATTTGTAGGTGGATCATCAGTGTTAGAGCTAAAATTAGCATGTTTAAAGTGATTTTCATGCTTCCAGGGGCTCGGGAAGTTAATTAAATACCATTTGGAGGCATTTAATGTTCGAGCAAAAACTGCTGATTTTCGACAAAAGAGATAACACCCCCCCATTACGTCATGCTTCAGAAATGTGGAAAATGGTCCGTTTTCAAATGTTTTATTTTTGAACGTCAGTTCACATTTGTAGGTGGATCATCAGTGTTAGAGCTAAAATTAGCATGTTTAAAGTGATTTTCATGCTTCCAGGGGCTCGGGAAGTTAATTAAATACCATTTGGAGGCATTTAATGTTCGAGCAAAAACGGCTGATTTTTGACAAAAGAGATAACACCCCCCCATTACGTCATGCTTCAGAAATGTGGAAAATGGTCCGTTTTCAAATGTTTTATTTTTGAACGTCAGTTCACATTTGTAGGTGGATCATCAGTGTTAGAGCTCAAATTAGCATGTTTAAAGTGATTTTCATGCTTCCAGGGGCCCAAAACACAAGATTTATGGAATGGTTAAAAGTGCATGAAAATGGCCAATTTACTCACTCTGAGTTCTCAAAAAGGGTTTCTTCACCCCGGGAAGTGAAATAAATACCATTTGGAGGCATTTAATGTTCGAGCAAAAACGGCTGATTTTCGACAAAAGAGATAACACCCCCCCATTACGTCATGCTTCAGAAATGTGGAAAATGGTCCGTTTTCAAATGTTTTATTTTTGAACGTCAGTTCACATTTGTAGGTGGATCATCAGTGTTAGAGCTAAAATTAGCATGTTTAAAGTGATTTTCATGCTTCCAGGGGCTCGGGAAGTTAATTAAATACCATTTGGAGGCATTTAATGTTCGAGCAAAAACGGCTGATTTTCGACAAAAGAGATAACACCCCCCCATTACGTCATGCTTCAGAAATGTGGAAAATGGTCCGTTTTCAAATGTTTTATTTTTGAACGTCAGTTCACATTTGTAGGTGGATCATCAGTGTTAGAGCTAAAATTAGCATGTTTAAAGTGATTTTCATGCTTCCAGGGGCCCAAAACACAAGATTTAAGGAATGGTTAAAAGTGCATGAAAATGGCCAATTTACTCACTCTGAGTTCTCAAAAAGGGTTTCTTCACCCCGGGAAGTTAATTAAATACCATTTGGAGGCATTTAATGTTCGAGCAAAAACGGCTGATTTTCGACAAAAGAGATAACACCCCCCCATTACGTCATGCTTCAGAAATGTGGAAAATGGTCCGTTTTCAAATGTTTTATTTTTGAACGTCAGTTCACATTTGTAGGTGGATCATCAGTGTTAGAGCTAAAATTAGCATGTTTAAAGTGATTTTCATGCTTCCAGGGGCTCGGGAAGTTAATTAAATACCATTTGGAGGCATTTAATGTTCGAGCAAAAACGGCTGATTTTCGACAAAAGAGATAACACCCCCCCATTACGTCATGCTTCAGAAATGTGGAAAATGGTCCGTTTTTAAATGTTTTATTTTTGAACGTCAGTTCACATTTGTAGGTTGATCATCAGTGTTAGAGCTAAAATTAGCATGTTTAAAGTGATTTTCATGCTTCCAGGGGCTCGGGAAGTGAAATAAATACCATTTGGAGGCATTTAATGTTCGAGCAAAAACGGCTGATTTTCGACAAAAGAGATAACACCCCCCCATTACGTCATGCTTCAGAAATGTGGAAAATGGTCCGTTTTCAAATGTTTTATTTTTGAACGTCAGTTCACATTTGTAGGTGGATCATCAGTGTTAGAGCTAAAATTAGCATGTTTAAAGTGATTTTCATGCTTCCAGGGGCTGGGGAAGTGAAATAAATACCATTTGGAGGCATTTAATGTTCGAGCAAAAACGGCTGATTTTCAACAAAAGAGATAACACCCCCCCATTACGTCATGCTTCAGAAATGTGGAAAATGGTCCGTTTTCAAATGTTTTATTTTTGAACGTCAGTTCACATTTGTAAGTGGATCATCAGTGTTAGAGCTAAAATTAGCATGTTTAAAGTGATTTTCATGCTTCCAGGGGCCCAAAACACAAGATTAATGGAATGGTTAAAAGTGCATGAAAATGGCCAATTTACTCACTCTGAGTTCTCAAAAAGGGTTTCTTCACCCCGGGAAGTTAATTAAATACCATTTGGAGGCATTTAATGTTCGAGCAAAAACGGCTGATTTTCGACAAAAGAGATATCACCCCCCCATTATGTCATGCTTCAGAAATGTGGAAAATGGTCCGTTTTCAAATGTTTTATTTTTGAACGTCAGTTCACATTTGTAGGTGGATCATCAGTGTTAGAGCTAAAATTAGCATGTTTAAAGTGATTTTCATGCTTCCAGGGGCTCGGGAAGTTAATTAAATACCATTTGGAGGCATTTAATGTTCGAGCAAAAACGGCTGATTTTCGACAAAAGAGATAACACCCCCCCATTACGTCATGCTTCAGAAATGTGGAAAATGGTCCGTTTTCAAATGTTTTATTTTTGAACGTCAGTTCACATTTGTAGGTGGATCATCAGTGTTAGAGCTAAAATTAGCATGTTTAAAGTGATTTTCATGCTTCCAGGGGCTGGGGAAGTGAAATAAATACCATTTGGAGGCATTTAATGTTCGAGCAAAAACGGCTGATTTTCGACAAAAGAGATAACACCCCCCCATTACGTCATGCTTCAGAAATGTGGAAAATGGTCCGTTTTCAAATGTTTTATTTTTGAACGTCAGTTCACATTTGTAAGTGGATCATCAGTGTTAGAGCTAAAATTAGCATGTTTAAAGTGATTTTCATGCTTCCAGGGGCCCAAAACACAAGATTAATGGAATGGTTAAAAGTGCATGAAAATGGCCAATTTACTCACTCTGAGTTCTCAAAAAGGGTTTCTTCACC